>NW_015113246.1:209007-229751 GCF_001443285.1 Poecilia latipinna | reverse complement strand
TATATATATATATATATTTTTTTTTTTAACCAGGTGAAGCTAAAACTAAGACACTTCAGTTTTGGGTAAAACAGAGGGTATTTTTCATCTTAAATGCAAAATGACAATTATTTCAATCATCAATTCATATGATGATTGAAATAATTAATCGTTAATCGTTTCAGCCCTACTAAGAATATTGTTTCATAACGCAACTCTGCTTTGAACTTCTCCATCATTTTATGTTTCATTTGATGAGTAAAGGAAGCTTAATATAATCTGAGATACTCTTCAAATTTTAATTTGAGAAGAAAATGGAAAACATTAATTTCCTTTTTCACCACTTTGTGTTGGTTTGTCACATTAAATCCCAATAAAACGCTTAAGTTTGTGCTGAAAAGGAGTGTGAATACTTTTGCAAGGCAGTGTTCATTCTAAAAACACACAGAGAAATGAGCGGGAATGACCAAATATGGCAGCTGTGGCTCCGTGACGTGTTTTGTCAAGGCTGTGTGAGAAGGGCCATAGGCTTTTTACAAACACAAGGTCGCCCCCTGCTGGCAATTAGAGAGAATGCAGCTGTTTGCATTCCTTCTGGTGACCAGCAGGGGGCGAGCAGGCTGTGTCCATCTTTTACATACAATCCATGGTTAAACAAGAAGCCTATTTCATGTTTTTCTAACGTTAAAAAAAGAATCTTGATCTTTTAATCCTTTCCTAGAGATTGTTTTGGGATTTAAAACCTCTAAAAATGTGAAAAAAGAAACGTATCTGGATACAAGGTGAAGCAAAAGAGGAAAGACAAGCAACAGAAACCCACCATCGCTCCATTTAACACACTTTCCTGCAGATACAGCGACACCAGTTCAAAATTTGAAACAAAAACAAAAGAAATCTGCAAGGATAAAAGGCACAGAGGTTTCAACAACCCAGAGAATCAACACAGTGAGCCAAAAATCATTCAAAGACCCGTTATTTATATAAAGGAAGACATTTCTCCTTTTTCTGGTTTCCCCTCAAATGGTTTAGTTTGCAGAGTGGAATAATTAGAAGACAGAAAGTCCAGATTTTCACCCCATCAAAGCAACAGAGTGTGATAGTGGGTCTCTGTGGCCTGGAGCAGAAGAGGAAGAGGAAGAGGCTTTCTACCACCCTAGAAGGAGAAAGACAAATGGGGAGAAAGAGAGAGAGGAAAGGAGGAATAAAACAAAGGAGGAAGTGAAAAGAGGGAAACAACAGGAACTGATCAGAAATTATTAGTGATTACAGAAAAAGTTTGATAAATCAGCAGATTTAGGATTAGTTTCAGACATATGGAGCCCCAGTTTCAATACACACTTCTTTGCTTCCATGTTTTGTGAAAAATTTGAGTTTTAGTTTTACTCACATTTTTGACTGGGTTCATTGTCCGTGGTCATCTGGACGTAATTGAAGGGGAACAAGCCGGTGACGCCATTAACCTCTCCCTTCCACCATTCGGGGTTGCTCTTGTCTAAAACATTGATCAGTTGCCCTTTAGAGAAGCTCAGCTCATCCTGGTTGGCCGCTGTGTAGTCGTATATGGCGATCACTTGGCAGACTGAGCAAACAGGAAAGAAAAGAGTCATTATTTATGAAAATTTTTATTTATGCTACTCGGATGTCGCATCCAGAGCTGTTGTGTCTTACCAGACTGTTGAGCAGGAGTGGATTTTCCACTGTTGGAGCCCAATATTTTGACATGAGCGGAAGGGAACCAGCCTTTCTGACGTCTCTTGCCGCGTGCCTGAAGTCAGAGAAGATCAAAACGCACCCTGATCACAAAATTTGAATCACCGAGAGGATGCAGAAAAATGTCTCCACAAAGAACACATGGATTTTTACAAGAATAACATTATTATTATGAAGTTACACCACATATTTTCTCTTATGAGAGCAAATGGACAGAAGCAAAGCTTTATCCAAACATATTACTTGTAAGTCAACACAAACTAATTTACTTAAGAGTATTAAATAAATCACTTCAATTGCACAAAATGCGACTAGACTGATATTGGAAGAAATTACATTCTACTCCCTTTTCATTTATTTTGTTTAAATTGAAGACTATTCTCTTTTGATAAGAATAATTATTCATCAAGCTGCATTTCTACTATTGAGCGTGTAGTTGCAGCAGTTCGCCACCAGAGGGCGTATCGAACACAGTGAGTACTCCTGACTCAGCAAGCCGAAGGAAATTCAGCGCTCCAACGGCTGTTAACGGAAAACACTCAATGTTGCTCTCATATCTATCTATTAACAGACAAATTAGTAATATAATTATTGCAGTGTTTAAGTCCATGCTAATATGGGGGAAGTTGGCCATTTATCTCTGAGTGTGTAATGGTTAAGTGTTATTTGTTAGCTTGCGTAAGCTAGCTGGCAGCTAGCCGTTAACCGTTACAGGTGTTACACCATATTCTGTGACCGCCGTATATTGTGACAGTGGAAGGCGTTGTAGGAGGCGCTGTTGCAGTTTTACACTTCGCCATACTTCGGCCTTACGCAAATGAAAAAAACAAAGAACAAGTAACATATTATCACTAATATTGTTATGGAAATATACATGGTCACAGAATATGATAGCTCTTATAAGATATTGTGACCACAATGCAACTTACTGTAAAATCCTAAATATTTAAACCCAACTGTTTTTGCCAACTCTCTCCATCTTAAATATAATGGGACTAGTGCTGCTATGACTGTGTGAAGTGAGCTAAGGTGGAACAATTTATGTTTAGGAAAAGTTATTAATATTTATTTAAAAGGAGCCAGCCAATGGTAATTCGTTGTCACACAAACGGCTGTTCATCAACAAAGACGCTTGTTGTTGCTCTCTTATCTGTCTGTCAGCAGTGTTCAGGAATGTTTAAAAATATTAGAAATATAATTTTCACACACCTGAAGCTCTCCGAGCCACCAACCAGACGGGTTCTTGCTGAAAATGAGGATAAGCTGACCACTTTCCAGACTCAGCTGCTCCGGGCTAGCAGAGCTGTAGGCTTTGGTCACCTGAGCGATTTCTGCACACATGACATCATCATTACTTTAAATTTATGACCAAGATTTTAATCTCCATTCTTCATGGTTATTTAGGAAAATGGTACACTTAATAAAATTTAATTAAATAAAGGAAACATTGAGCAAAGTGTACCAGTGTGTCTTCAAAGTGCTCTTTCTTTTTATGCAATTACTGCTTTAACAAGCAGTAATTGCATAAAAAGTCAAAGGACACCAAGTTGAAAATCTTAAACAAGAAAAAACATAAGCGCTTACCTTGCTTTTTCTTTCCAGATACACTTGATGTCTAAAAGGAGAAAAAATAACTTAAATTTAATGCACATAAACATTCAAACACAAAAAAGGAACACATGATGATAATATGCTATATTTATATTTGTGGTGTTTATTTTTTGTTTTTTCAAAATAAATTTAAAAGCTATCAAAAACAAAACACTTTGAATTTCAGTTTGCGAATGTTATCAGTTTATCCCTACCATCTCAGGATGACAAACTTATAGGGGTCATTCTTGCGCCTTTTTACTTTAGCACAACTTCTACGTTGCAAGAAATGATGGTGAATATGTAAAATTTCTTGAACTCGTGTAGCATTATTCAGAGTTTGTGCAGAGTGTCCTTACGTCAGCCTCTTTGGGTTTGACGTAGTTGCTGGGGAAGGCGCCCGTGTGTTCGCCCGTCGACCCGCGCCACCACTCTCCATCTCGCTGGCTCACTAAGATCACGTCGCCCTCTGAGAACGTCAAGTCATCAGGCTCTGGAGACTCGTACGGGTACAGCGCCACATACTCTGCAATGACAAAAACAAACATAGATGAACTCTACTGATAACGCAGATAGACACGACAAGAATGACAATTTTCTGTGTTAATGGTATAAAGCCACAGTAACTTGAGTTTTACTCTACCTTCAAGCTGAAGGGTGTCAACTGTATCTGAGGTGGAGCTCTTGGGTCTAAAAACAGAGAAAAACTTCCTTCATTATTCTTTTACATTTGTTTTGCATGAGTCCTAAGCAGAAAGCAAGCTTCAGGAAATAGAAACTCCTGAAGTAAACAGTGAAGTTTGGAACAAACACTGGACTGACAGGTAAAGCAAGAGCAACAGCCGCAGATTCAGTTTCGCCACAACATTCATCCCAGAACCAGCCGACATTTATCATTCACAGAACAGCAAGTTCAAACTCCTGGAGGTGAAAAACAACTAAAGAAAAAACTACATAACTTTGCTGTTCTTTGTTCCAGATCAAGCAGCGTTCATTCTTTAAGTTAGAAGACAGTTTTAAAGCTGTGATAAAATCTTTCCTAAAATGTACACTTATAAAAACCAAACAAACAGGAAAGGAGTCTTTGGTAAACAATAGGCTGAAAGGAGAAGATAAAGGAAGCCAGAAGAATAAATGCAAGTCATTTCATGGATGTTTGAGTGATTTTTTTGTTTGTTTCTTTAAATAAAGAATATATTTTTATGTTATTTCTGTAATTTCTGTGTGGATATCTTTTTGTTTTAAACTGTGAGATTTATTTAGTGAACAAATACAGCAAAGACTGTTGCAGATCAGCCAAACCTGGATCTATAAATTAATATTTTCTTCCCTGGAAACATTAAAACAAACTTAAACTGACCTATGAACCAGGACAGATCTACAAAACATGGAATAGTTTTATAAACAAAAACCTCTTTAAATAATAATATGTTCTTTTTAACTTATCGAAGGGGATTATAAGTGGTTATTTTCGCTCCTTCTGGACTCCAAATTACATCAGTAAGTCCCTCCAGTTTTTTTGCAAATATGCAAAAGTCACACAACATCTACAAGTGTCCACATTTTTTGTCTGATTTTTACTGCAATTTTTTTCTCAAAATTGGCCAAAACATTGAATTTAAGTTACTGCTGCATCAGCCTTACTTGTAACTCACACAGCAATTAACAAGAAGTCACGTTTAACATCACACATTAGCGCAAATATCGTGAAAATTCCTTACAAATATTTCCAAGTTAGCGCCATGAAATCTGTTATTTTGATTTAAAAAAAAACCCACAAAACAATCATGAAATCCTGGATCAGTGTGAAAAGATGTTAAATATTATTGAATTTTAAGAAACACTTGCTGAATGCTGAAACAAACAGCTATTTATTGATATATTAACAGTTTAATGGGTTTATCAGTACATTCTGTCACAACTGGCCCTTTAAAAACACTCAGATTTTTTATTTGGCCCAAAATGAAAATGAGTTTGACCCCCTGGTTTAGGTCATAAAGCTACATTTCTGGATTTGAAATTCATTTAAGGTGAAGTCCATTTAGGGTTTTCATTTGTTCTGAGCTACGATCATGAAAACTAACAATAGTAAGAAACTTTTGATGGAGCCCTGATTCATGACTTACTCTGCCCCTTCCTCTTCTCCCAGGACCGTCACGTAGGTTTTGGGGAACCAGCCCTTTTCGCCGTTCAGCTCCCCCAGCCACCAGTTCTCCTGCTGCTCCAACACGCGAATCACGTCGTCCTTGTTGAAGTTCAGGTGGTTGTCCGTCTTTGCCGTCCAGGAGCAGAGCGCCTGAGCCAAAACGTTCCCCACCACCGGCTGCAACAGAGGAGACAGCTCAGCGAAACATCGAAGTGCCAGAGGACCAGGAGGCGGTCGCCGTGGTTACCTGTCCGTGCGTCTCAGAAGGAGCAGGGTGTGGAGACTGCGTTGGGGTGAAGGCAGACTTTGTGCCTGATCCCTTTGCAGCTTCCAGCGCATTGGAAAGCTGCGCCTGGATCGACACTTGAGGAGCGGCAGCGGCGAGTTTAGCTGACGGGCCGACCTTTTCAACGTAGCTCTCTGGGAAATATCCCATCTTCCCCTGTTTGCTGCCGTACAGCCAGCCCTCCTCTTTCTCCGTCGTCTCGTCCACCTGGCAGCAAACAGACAGGATCGATTTTTACATCACGAGAAGGACGCAGGAGACTTCTGACCAACAGAATAACTTCTGAGGCATCAGCTACGTTAACCTGAGGGAAGTTGGCAACGATTTTTTTAATAAATATTTAACAAAGATACTAATTAATGTTTTCAGAGGTCATGAAAGGTCAAGCAGCAAGTCCATATTTACAACATCCAACACATATGGTGCCAATCAACTTTGCTACAAATATTTCAACTGTAGAAACATAGCACAATTAATTTATACAGCTCTGGAAAAATTTAAGAGACCAGTTTCTCTGATTTTACTCTTTATTGGTTAATGTTTGAGTAACATGAACATTGTTCTTTTATTCTGTAAACTACTGACAACATGTCTCTGAGATTCCAAACTAAAATTTTGTATTTATTTGCACAAAATGAGAAATGGTCAAAATAACTAAAAACATGCAGTGCTTTCAGATCTGAAATAATGCAAAGAAAACAAGTTCATGTTCATTTATAAACAAAAATACTCATGATACTCAGGAAGAGTTCAGAAATCAGTATTTGGTGGAATAACCAGGAGGTTTTCAATGGGGCTCAGTGCTCTGGGCTCTTAGTTTTTCCAGAGCTTTATAAGTTTTGTTTGACTTTGTTAAGGGGGGTAAGGCTGACCTTTGACCCCGGAAACGTTTTTCATTTGTGAACTCTTAAAAATGATAATGACACAAATAAAACATAACACAGTTGACGGACATCATATTTTGTCTAGTTTGAAGAAGGTGAGGGGAGATAACTTTAACCTTTAACCTTTATTTTCAATGCATCTGAGCGGCCAGATACTAATCTTAACACCAACAAAATAATCTGATCTCTGCCACTTCCATAAGATGGATGCACATCAGATTGTTTTCATCTGAACGGTCATGTCGCATTTAGAGAGTTTCCCGCTTCCACCTCTGGACGTTTATTGTGATGTAAACAAATAAAATAACTGAAGCGCATCATATCACAGTCAATCGTTCCAGTTAATGCTCCACAAAGTGTCGTTGCCATTAGTTGAGTTTTCTTTTATCCTTCGTCTTGCTATGATCTGGTAACGATGTCATCGGCTCCATTGCTGAATAAACTTTGAAATCGATCCATAAACGTCTCCGTCCGTCATCGTTTCTGTCGTGTGATGTCAGCAATCTTTTCTGGGCATTCGGGTCGCTTTGGGGTCGTAAACCGTTCACACAGCATCTCACTGGATTTAATTAGTTTTATGAATCAGATTTCATGACACCGTCAGCCTTGAGTGTTAAAACCGGCCGTGTTTCCTAAATGACGTTTTTACCTCGATGATGTCGTCTGCTTCAAAGCTGAGCTCTTCGTTGTTGCGCGCAGTGAACGGGTAAAGTGCTTTGTAGGATGTGAGGGCAGCAGACTTCCTGTGCTGCGCGGCCTTCGGCTGTCCACCTGTAGCAGCAGGTGAATAAGGAGGTGAATTAATCTGGATTATAATCCAGGAGAAAACAGAGTTGTTCTGCTCACCCTTCCTCTCCTCCAGGCCTCTCAGCAGGGCCGTCAGCTTCTCCTGGATGTCCACCTTCCCTCCGTTCGGCTGCTGCTTACGGGATCCCTCCTCCCTCTTCTTCTTCTCCTCCAGCTCTGCTTTTCTCCTCTCCTCTTCCTCCTGCTGAAGTCTTCTCTTCTCTTCCTCTCGCTTCCTCTTGTCCTCCTCTTCCCTCCGTTTCTCCTCCTGCTCTCTCTTTCTCCTCTCGTCAGCGTCTCGGAGCGCCGCCTCCGCTGCTCGATGTCTCCCCCTCTCCTCTTCCTCCCTCTCCCTCCGGCGCTCATTCTCCTTCTTCTCCTCTTCCATCCTCCTCCTGTCCTCCTCCCTCTTCCGTCGCTCCTCCTCTTCCTTGCGTTTCCTCTCCTCCTCTTCTTTTCTTTTTTTTTCTTCCTGCCTCCTCTCCTGCTCCAGCTGCTTTCTCTCCTCCTCTAGTTTCCTCTTCTCTTCCTCCAGTTTTCTCCTCTCCTCCTCCTGCCTGCGTCTCTCTATCTGCCTCACGCGCTCCTCCTCCTCTTTTTTCTTCCTCTCCTCCTCTTCTCTCCTTTTCCGTTCGGCCTCCTCCTTCGCTCTCAGCTCTCGCTCTGCCTGCTCCCTGGCAGCCTGGAGGAGAGCCTGTCTCTCCCTCTCCTCTTCCTCCCTCTTTTTGGCCTCCCTTTCCTCCTCAATTCTCCTCTGACGTTCTTCTTCATCCCTCCTCAGCTTCTCCTGCCACTGGCGCTCCTTTTCCAGTTTAATACGCCTGTGAAGACATTCATGGCGTTACTATAAACTCCTAATGAAGACGATGATAAAGTCTTAAATATCATTCAGGATGAAAGCTATAAAGTTCTGCTGTGGACCTTTGGGTTTCCTCCTCTTGTCGCTTCCTCTCCTCCTCCTGCTCCTTCCTTCGGATCAACTCGCGCCGCTTTTCCTCTTTGACGCTGCGCAGTTTCTCCAGAGCCGCCTGCTGCTTCCGCTGGCTTTCCTTCAGTTCCTGACGCATATTAAGAAATAAAAACACATTTAGAAGCAAATCGTGATCATTAATTTACCAGGACGATAAATTGTCCCAAAATGATTCCAATAAACAATAATATTGTTATTTTGAGACCGTTTTCAACAGCAAATAATTCAAGTTTGGCGTCTCAAAGACAGTTAAATGTAATTTTGTACAGAAAACTTTACACTGGACAACACTTTAAATATCAAAAACACAACAACCAAAAACAATAAATAGAAAGAAAATAAAAACCAGACAAAACCAAACCAAACCCATAAATGAAACAAACTGTGACATCTCAGTAAACAGAATTGCCCTTCAAAAAATACTAATAATCAGAATGAAAATTATCGAGCCATCAGGGATGTCCAAAGTGAGGCCTGAGGGCCATTTGGGGCCGTCTGGATGATTTTGTTTGGTTCCTTGGTCCACAGTTTAAGAATGGAGTGTAAATGTCAGGGGTGTCGAACTCATTTTCATTTTGGACCAAATCAAAAATCTGAATGTTCTTAAAGGGCCGGTTCTGCCAGAATGTATTGATAAAACCATTAAAATGTTAAAATATCAATAAGTAGCTGTTTGTTTCAGCATTCAGTGTTTCTTAAAATTAAATCTAGAACATCTTTTCACACTGATCAGTCCATCCAGGATGTCGTGATTGTGTTTCCTTTGCAATTAAAATCACAGATTTCGTGGCGCTGATTTAGAAATATTTGTAAGGAATTTTACGATATTTGCACTAATGTATGATGTTAAATGTGGCTTTTTATTAATCACCATAATGATCACCAACTATAACCTGACATTAAGTAAAGCTGAGGCAGCAGGCTGAAAATATTTTGGAAAATGTTTACCTGTCGTTTAAGAATCTGTTTACATTTTACAGATTCCTTTTCTACAAAATTTAGGCTACTTTGCTTAATTAAAATTTTTACTTAGTATTTTGTTGAGGAGATTAAAACAACAAATGTCTTAAAAAATAAATCTTCTCAGTTTTAATTAAAACAAATGTGGCCCTCAAGTTCTCTCAACAATTTTGTCCCCAATGACAAAAGGTTTGAACACTGCTGGTCTGCACTAATATCTTACAGTTTAAAGGAGAGGCAGTACAAAACAAGGATAAGAAATGAAACAAGTCAGGACATGTTAAACAAAGACAAAAAGAAAATGGAGAAGGAGTTTCAAAGAGACCTAAGGCGAAACATTTAGTAGATGGAAGAGTTTACGGAGGCAGGCCAGCAGACAGAAGACAGGCTGAAGCATTTTGTCCTCAGCTCCCAAAAACTGAGGCAGGAAATGAGGAGGGATGCAAGAGGAGCACGGATTAGAAAGGAAGTGAGGAAGAGGAGGACGGATTAGAAAGGAAGTGAGGAAGAGGAGGACGGATTAGAAAGGAAGTGAGGAGGGAGCAGCGGACGAGGTTAAAGGGTGAAGTGGGACGAGACAGAAGAGAAAAAGAAAGAACAAAATAAGTCCAAGAAGCATTAGGGGGTGTTCGAGATTTAAAAGTTTGCAGAAATCTAACATTAATGTGAGGGAAAAATAACTTTCTTTACAGGCATGCATCATCCTACCAGCCTACATCTCAAACATTCAACCAATTCAACCTTATACTACTGTTTTGTAAAACCACTGTACAAATAAACATTTTCTACTGATCTTTTCTTATATATTTAAAATTAAATGCAAAGAAGAATTGAAGTCAAACTGTTTGTGAGCACAAACTTACTGACTAAAGAGTAAGTTTAGTCGGTAAGTCTAATTGATGTCAGACTATAATCTGGCATCAATTAAAGCCGTTTAGTACAAGTAAGAATGTTTTTGACATTTATTGAGTAAAGCCTTCAATAAACTCCCAATTATTAGAACAAAAAGTACGGGGATTTGTTGATTTTGTGTGAATTCTCAAGAAACTTGAGGGACCAGTTGATATAATCTGACAGTAGATGGATAAAAACTGCATTGATTTTATTGATAACATAATATTTAAGCACTTTGAGTGTTTAGTCTAGGCTCTAGAAGACCACATAAAAAGCTATGGCGGGCCAGATTTGGCCCACGGGCCTCGAGTTTGACACATGTGGATTAGAATCAGAGAAATACGTGCAAACAACAGGTTGGTGTTGTCTTTATGAGGTGGAGAACTCTTCATTCTTTGAATTAGCTGAGAAGCGTCTCTGTAAAAAGTGTCAGCAGCTTCACAGATGTAGACAAATAGAGATAAATTAGAGAGATGAATGCCCTGAATGCCATTTCTTCACTCCTACCTGCATGTCTTTGTTGTACTGGTCCATCTGGGCCAGCTTGGCAGCCGTTTCCTTCTCCAGAGCTTCCAGCTGGTCTCTCAGTTTCATGCAGGTCCCTCTTTTCTCTGTGACTCCCATCTTTAGGTTGGACATGGCTGAAGCTACAAGGTCAAAAACACACAATTCCACAGTCAGAGAACATTAAGAAAACTCTTCACATCTTTCCAGTCAGAGGTCAATACTTAAAATCACATTTCACTTTACAAACTAAGCAGCTTCAAACTGTTTGAGATTAATCTGAGTTTGGATCAGTGGCACGTCTGACCAGCCCTCAGTACTAACCAGGCAGGTTATTCAGGGACATGTTCTGGAGTTTTTCTGCCAGTCGTTTCTTCTCTGGAGTCAGCTGGGACAACTTCCTCTGAAAATCCTGACCACATGCAAACACAGACAATTAATTAAATACATGTCGCATCAAATAGACGATTCCTGCTAATTTGATATTTAAAAGTATCCAATTCATCTAATACTCTTTGATTAGATTAGATAAATTAGAGAGTGATAAATGAGAGAGAAATGAGAGAGAAATTAGAGAGTGATAAATGAGAGAGAAATGAGAGAGAAATTAGGGAGATAGAATAGAAAGTTATATAGATAAATTAGACAGACAGACAGATAGATAGATAGATGGATAGATAAGAGAATGAGAGAATAGAGAGTGAAATAAATTAGAGAGATAGACTGATATATAATCTACTAAACTTGGATTCTGATCTATGAGTGTTACGTATAAAAGAATGAATAAATAATATTTCTCTCAACTTTCCAAACATCATTATGAATAAAGTATGATTTATCTGACCAAACAGAAGAGCGGATCAAACCTCTATCTGTCTTTGCAGAGCGTTCAGATCCTGTTGCCGTGTGTCTTTCTTCTGATCTAGAAGATCGAACTCTGTCCTCTGGAGTTTCTTGTTGTTCTGAATGTCCCGCAGTCGGTCAGAAATCTGACGCTGTTTGTTACCCTGAAAACCAAGAGTTCAGACAAACTTCCAACTTTGCAGGCATATGGTTGGAAAAGGGAAAAATAGGTGTCTTTTCAGGACTCACCACTGCCTCCAGCTCCATCTCCAGATTCCTCTTCTTGGCCTTCAGCTTGATGATCTCGTCCTGCTCCTGCTCCTTCTTCATCTTCAGCTCGCCGCGCTTCCTCCTCTCAAGCTCCTCCTTCCTCTGTCGCTCCAGCTCCCGCTGCGCCGCCTGGAGTCACCGGAGGTCAACAGGGTTACACAGTAACATTCAAGCACTTTTCAAGCATTTTCAAGGTGAGATTTTAAACTTTTCCAGCATCACACTCTGGAGATAAAAATACAAAAAAGCTAAAAAAATAAAATAAAAAAAAAGATACAGCTTCAGTTCACTGGTATATGTTGTCATTCACAAGTGTTTATAATTTTTTTGATAGCATTCAGATGTAATTTCATGTTTTGATTAATTTTATTGTTGATCTGAATGGAATGGTGGAATCAACTGACTCACTCTTTGGTTACCTAGCAACAGCCTTTTGACCAACTTGTGGTTGCCTAGCAACAACCTGTTGAGTAACTGGCGCAGCAGTTTAAAATCTGCTTCATAACTGCTTAAAAATATAAAAACAACACAGTGGAGTGAAAACTGGATGAAACGGAAAAGGTCACTCATTTTGTAAACGTGTGATATTTACAACAAAAACTAATCAATATTTATTGATCTTGACCAATATAAAGTGCTTATATTGTGATCCGTTTTGTTTTTAGCCATAGAAATAAGAAATATTCATTACATTGAAACAATCCAAACAAATCGTGTTAAGGTAAACAATCTTCCTGTTTAAATTAAATTAAATGCTTAAACACAATATACAAAAAGTTACAAAAAAAAAAACTCTAAAAAATGTCCATGTGATGTTTTCTGGAATTTAGCAAATATAAATAATTTTGGTAATTCTAACTGCCCTAAAAGAAGAAAAATTTAGTCTGATTTAACTTCAGACAGTGAGAAAAAACTTGTCAATGTGTAAATGTTTTCCATGTGTAGGCTTTTAATCAAATATTAGATTCCAAAACACCTAAAGTGAAAGCCGCTCAGCACTGAGTCGCCTCACCTCTTTTCTCTCTCTCTCTCTCTGCCTCTCCTCCTCCCTCTGTCTCTCCAGTTCCCTCTGTCGCTCCAGCCTTTGCTCCTCTTCCTTCCTCCTCCGCTCCTCCGCCTCGCGGGCCTCCCTCTCCTTCCTCTCGCGCTCCTCCCGTTCTTTCTGAGCGCGCCGCTCCTGCTCCTTCCTCTCCGCCTCCAGCAGAGCCAGTCGTCTTTTCTCCAGCTCGGCATTCCCCTGCTCTATGTTGGCTTTGAACTTATCCTCAAACGACACTGGAATGGAAAACGTCGGTTTTTTGGGGTTTTTTTTTAACTCAATGTCAATCTTGCTAATGACACAAAAAAAATGTGGATGTGAAAGAATGAAAAAGTAGAGACTGTGGGAGTACTGACGGTTAGTTTTGGGTTTCTGTGGCGGTTCTGCATCGAGGTCGTCAATCATCGCCGAATAGAGGTTAGAGCTGGACCCATTCATTGCACTCCTGTAGCGCAGATTAAAAATAAATGACTACAAAACATCCTTAAATTGGCAACTAACTGTGCCAAAGTTATTCCAAGAATGTTTCCATGTTTTCTAAAGTATTTCCAGACTGTGTCGTCATACCTCTGTGAGGGTGGTACCAACTCGGTCGGCAGGGTGAGTGGCAGCGGTTGTCCGCTCTTCGCCATGTCAACAAGATGCATAGCCAGAACAAACTCCTCCACGTTCAGCTTTCCGTCCTTATTCACATCAGATAAAGTCCTGCAGACGTAACGAATCACTAATTAAAGTTTTTACTCAACTGTAAAAAGAGTATTATCCATTTTCCAGCTAGCGTATCATTTCATAGCACATTGAAGTAACGTTCAGTTGCTATAAAAATGCTATTAATATTAAATATAACTTACAATAAAACATAATTTCTACTTGGTAATTTAATGTCTTGAAATTGGGCCTCTGTCTCTTTAAGAAATTCCTGATCTTTCCAACATCATCGCAATGTGGCTCCTCTATTAACCCTTTAACAGTGTTTTTGCGATTATAAGTAGATCGTATATTGTTACAGCTCCACCAGGTGTTTGCTAATTGCTGCTGGCTAGTCTGAAGGAGCTGAGTGGGGGAATCGCAGGGGAATGATGCTCTGTGAGGCAGAAGCTTGTAGACTGCAACTCTGAGGTGGAGCTGTGCCTCGAAGGCGGGGCTAGGTCCACCCAGGCATTTTGGACAGCTGAATGGTTGCCATGGAGATTAAAGGATTTCTCAAACACGCATGAAAGAATCAAAGCAACACTCCAGGTCTGTTTTTGATGAGGAAATAACATTATAACATGAAGTAAACTCAATTTTACATAATAATGCCTCTTTAATTAACACAGCGGGTGGAGAATTTAAAATATGTCAAAACTAAGGAACATTTCATCTCCTGTTTTACATAAACAGTTGTGGACTTTTGGAAGTTTAAAAAGTCTAAATTGTCTTAGACCAAAGAATTAGTGTGATTTGCTTTATATATATATATATATATATATATATATATATATATATATATATATATATATATATATATATATATAAAATCAATCCTGCAAGTTGAGAAGAAAAACATCAGGAAAAGAGGTTTTTAGGTATTATAATCTCTGACTGTGAAACAGCCTTTTTACGGAGAAGCTGCTGGAATCATTCAACATTTTCTATTTCTAAGGTCTAATATTTTCTCTGGTGTTTATTCATTTGGATGTTAGATAATACTTTTACATTTATTCTCATCTAATCTTTTATTTTCAGTAAACATTGTATTTTACTCCTGTTTTTTTATTTTCCATTCATCATTTAATCTGTGGTTTCATCATATTCAGGGCTTTAAACTTTACACAACTTTCTGCTGTTCTCATGACACTTTGTTCACCAACATTCCCTGAGGTTTTCTCAGAACATAAATATTTATACTGATATTAATTTACACCCAAATGGACTCTGTTTACTAAACTGAGGGAAAATGTTTGGCCTGGATTCTTTTAGGGGTATTAGAGTAAAAGGCACTGAACACAAATTTTTATACATTTTTATTCCGCTTCACAATTATGAACAACTTGGTGTTTCTGTACCATATATAATCTCATAAAATACATGAATTTGTGATTTTAACATGGAAAGTGTGAAACGGTTCAAACTGCTTTAATCATTTTGCAAACAGAAAGACTGGATATGAACGAGACAGAGTTAATTTTTCTCTTTGTTTGGAGACAAATGTTCTCACCAGATGGAGGCCAGCTGCGCCTGCGTCAGCATCGTAGTTGCCATGGCGCTTCTCACCTGTTGACCTGGAAACATGAGTGCAAAATGTCATGGTGGTTTGTGCAGCACATATATGCTGCTGATGAAGGAAGCATGAGATCCAGAGCCGTAAGCGTCTGTTTTAACTAAATCACAAACACAAAAAAAAGTTTGACCTCAGGTGTTTCCGTCAGATAAAAGAAATAAAGACTGTAAATGAATGTAACAGCTTGGGTGGAGCAATGCAAAACAAGCCACTTGTGTAACTTGTTTTATGCGTCTGACTGCATTGATCTGGAAAACATATGTAAATGTGGCTGGAGGAAAAGAGTGAGAATGTGTTTACGTGTGCTTTTGTCATTTCAATAAACCATTTATTTTCATAAAAACAGGTTTGGCGAGACCTTTAAAGAAAGACATTAAATGCACACTATTTATGTTGAGAAATCTGCCCTGTGTTTAAACACACCCATAAGTACAGCCTCGACTCCCTGTGATAAAATCACCAGTGATCACTCTTCAGGGAGATCCACAACTACAGTTTTCTATTGCTGCCTTCACACCAGGAATCAGCCATCCAGTTGACCGTCATGTTTTTGAGTTAAAAAATGTTTAAAGTTGACAGAAAATGTGAAAATATGACTTGATAGTTGTGCATTATTAGAAGACTGGAAGATTAATACTTAAACATCAACTATATGCAATAATTTAAAAGAAAAAAACCCTAAGATAAATTAACAATGATAAGCCTGGTGGGGGCACAAGTAAAGCCTGGTCGCCCGCCAAGCTTATGATACACTGAGAGAAACCCTGTTTTAGAACCAAACGCATTTTGAGCCTCAGGAGCTTCTGGTTTACATTCAAAGAATATGTGGAGGCGTGTCGAGGGCGTGTCGAGGGCGTCTTGAGGGCGTGTTGCGGCGCGTTTCGCACGTCTGACGTGTCCAACGCTGAAGTTACAAAATCTGAACTTCCGCTGCTTGTAGTTTTGCATTTTCTTAACTGTGGAAGATAAACTAATCGTCACCGTTTGCTCTCGCCTTGTAATCTATGACCAATCAAGCTACGACTACAGAGATAGGAATAGAAAGGACCTGACTTGGAAGAGGATCCACGAGGAAGTTGGAACGTTGAGTAAGTTATAACAAATATTGAAAATATTTCCCCACATTTGAGCTATCTAAATCCGTTCAGGAAAAACGTTGAGTCATGTTAAATAAATGTTAAATAAACTTATTTATTTAGACGAAACATGTAGAAGACGGAGGAAGAGTTTGAGGGACACGTATGCCAAGGAGTCTCCTCTTAACTCCCGACTAAAGAGGTTTGACGTGTCTGACATCTAGAGCAAAATGTCAAGTGTCTGACTTCAAAGTGACACGCGTCGAACTTGAAGCGTCGGATGCATTTTTGACGGTGTGAACGCAGCATAATAGCGCCATATTTTTTTGACGACAGATAAAAAACACAACACACCTGTAAGGTATCCAACCATCTGTGTATCCAAGATGTTGAAGTGCTGCCTGTACTTCAGTCTGGAGGGATGCGGCACAGCCCAGTCACTGGGAACCGCCGCCATGGGAGAGGAGGCGGAGCTGAAAGATTTACACACCATAAGAAACTGAAAACAAACAGGAAAACAACATATCAGGTCTACGTTTAGGTTTCTGTGTGTTTTACCTCCCAGATCCCCGATCCAGCAGAGAAGAGGAGAGTCCACCCGGAGAGGCATAGGAAACTCCACCAAGAGGCAGGCCTAAGGAACACACATTTATTCATTATCCACATTTATGAGGTTTTTTATTAAATTCAAACACTTGGCAGCTGGTATTAAAATGCCAGCTCTTCTACTTATTTTCTAGATATTTCAAACAGATTAAAATAAAACTTTGGCTGGATATTCTTAGCAGACTAAACTGTAGACTGCAAAAAAGAACCAAAGTAACACTCAAAATGATTGCTTTCTTAAAATAATCTCCAATTTTAAGAGCATTTTCATTCTTGGGACACATAAAATAAAAGATGACCAGCATTTTTGTTCAGTATAAATATTTATATTGTATTTATAGCGATAAAAAATGTTCTAGGTTTCATCTCCTTCACAGCAACTTTTGTAAAGAGGATTAAAAACAGGTCAAATATATCACTGAAACCAGAAGTAAAAAATGGCATAAAAATAAAATATGTACTCTTTTATTGTAATATTTTATGAATAAGTTAAATGATCTCTTCCAAGTATGGATTTTTTTTTTAATTAATTTTTAAATTTAGCACTGCAAAAGCAGAGAAAGTGAACAGTATTTTGTCTTTATCTTCTAGCACAAACACTACAATGCATAGCTTGTCATTATTCCCTTTTACGGTTTAGCTGCTAAATTACTGACATCCAGGAGAAAATGAGATAAAAAATAACTTTTTGGTAGAATACGGCGCAGAAATCCAAAGGATATAGCAAGATTATTATGTTGAAAAGAGATTATTTCTATCCTTTTTAATAATCAATAAAAAGTAAATTATTGGCGGTACAGCATTTGAACCCTTGAGCAGCAAGTTTCCTCTGATGTTTTGATCATTTATCTTTGGTTTTGAGCTCCAAGTCTTTGATAATCTGCAGCTCCTCCTACTTAAACCTGATAATTCAGGTGTATGAACTGCAATACCAAAAATTTTCAACACCAAACCAAACAAAAACAAAACGTTCTGAGAACTTACACATTTCTTCATAAATGCACAAAGAAAGAAACAGTGGTTAAAGTAGCAACAAATCACACACCGGCGTTCAAACCTCCAGCAAGCATCGGCTGCAGCATTCCCATGGTGCCGTTGGGCAGCGCTGTGTTCCCCACCGTGGGCATCAGAGGCCTGGTGGCGGTGGAGGCGATTAGCGGGTTCATCCCTGCTGACGTGGGAACCATCGGGCTGAGGCCGGTCATAGGGGTCAAAGGTGAGAGTCCGGGGGACGCCATGGAGAGAGGGGTCAACATGGCGAAGTTTGATCCTCCCATCATGGGCACAGAACCAAGACCTGCAGCAAACCATCAAACGTTTACGGCCAACAAGTCAAGTACTTGGTGTGAGGGCTGAAACTGATTATTCAGATGAGTAATTGATTAATTCTGTAAAAAAAGGGCAATTTTTATTTAAACACTTAAGTTCATTTATAAATTCAGTAAAAATACAAAAACTAAAAATTAGATTTATTTTTTAAAACAGGAAAATATGCATTTTACAATAAAAAAGAACAGGATTTATTTAGTGAATGATTAATCTTTTATAGCAAAAATATGCATCTGTAGCTAAAAAAAATATCTCTCATGTGAAAAGTTCAGTTCTTAATGCTTGACTTAATACAGTGTATGGCTGATGTATTGATTATCTTTCAATGAATTAATTAACTATTAAATATGAAAAGGTGCTTAATAACAATGTTTTACAGAATTTGAACCAGGTGAAGCTAAATCTCCCAGTAGATGAGTTCTGGTAAAACATATTTACCTCAAAGAAGGTTTTTTTTTTTCTTTAATACAAAATGTATGTTATTTTTGTACAGTTTTGTCTTGATTACTGTTCTGATGCTGTTTCATCAAATGGTCTTTTTTGAGTCTACACACTCCAGTTAACAATTAATTGATGATTATTTCAATAATTGATGCATCACAGTTACTACGTTTGGTCATTTCAGCCCTCCTTGATTTCCAAAACAAACTTTTAAACTTGAAATGCATTTTAAACGGTAAGTCATCCATAGCGACGCCGTACCGTAGGCCGGGTTGGGCATGGCTGAGGTGGGAGCCGATACTGGAGGCTGCTTCATGATGATGGGCAGCGTTGATGGAAGCTGTGTGCCCTGAAGTTTGAGCTTTATGAGCTTCATAGCGATGGAAAACTCCAACCTGTCCATCTTCCCATCCCGATTCAAGTCGGCCAGAGCCCTGAGAGACAAAACAAACAAATAAAAAAAAAACACCATAAGGTCAAACAACTGTGCCTCATGATTACAGAGTATGATCCAATTCTGCCAGTGGGTGTTAATACTTATGTTTTGTACCAAATCTCAGCCAGAACAGAGGGAGGGAGTCCTGACTGGAGGAAGAACTTTCTGGCTTGTTCTCCTACAGGAAACAGCAACAATAAAAACATTTTAAACTGGGAGAAATAATGATGGACATCAGGCGTCAGAGTGTCTTAATGTGTGAACCTGAGATGAATCCCATCGACGGGGAGAGAGTGTCGAACTTCTGGTCATGTTTGTCCCTCTCCTCCGGAGAGATCGCCCAAACAGCAGAACCACCTGCAGTCACACAGTTAGAGGCGTCACAAATTTACATTCACTAAGTTTTAAATAATCAAACATGGCTGACAAATCTAATAAAACAGGCACATCATAATAAATCAGAATACTGTTCGAAAGTTCATTTGAGTAAAAAAACAAACAAGAAAAAGGGAAAAAAGGAGAGAAAGAAAAGAAAAAAACAAAAGAAAGAAAAAGAAAAGAAAAATGAAAAATGAAAAACAGAAAAGAAAAAAGTAAAAATAATTTAAAAAAAGAAAGAAAGAAAAAAGGAAAACAAGAAAAAAACAAAATAAGAAAATAAGACAAAAGAAATAGGGGGAAAAATTTTAAAACGGGGAAAAAGACAAAAAAGAAAAAAGAAAAGAATGAAAGAAAAGCAAACAGACAGTGTTCACATGGGAGCACAGATAAGGAGGAACATAAAAGCCGACATCAGTGAGGAGTCAAGAATGTTCTGGTTTATTGACAAACTGATAATGAAGCGCTCACAAGCCGATACCTTTAATTATTATTTACAGAAACAAGGTCGGCTAAACAAGACTCTGGTTTAGTAGGAAAACAAACATTAGTTCAAACTTAAATATGCCACCAAGAAAAAATACTTAAAGTAGAGCTGAAAAATAAAAGAGCTGACAGTGTGTTGGCCTCAGCACAACAATGTTTCTTTGCAAACCAACACACTCGCTCATTTACCCCTCCCACACACACACACACACACACACACTGCAGAGGTCTTACCATTCATATTTGCAAGGGGGGGGACTCCCAGTGGCGTCCTCAGCTACCGCTCACGGCCATCTGCAAAGCACAAAGTCACAGTCCATCAGTCAGAGCTGCAGCTGCCCCAGCAGCCGAGGAGCCGCACAAAGAGGAAGAGCAGAGCGATTCTGAGCAGTCAGCGGTCGTAAACAGACTTCTCCTGCGCTCTTCAATCAGGGAACATTGGCGGAGACCCAAACCCTTCAGATGCTTCACTGTTCTCCATACAGAGAAACGCTTCACAACCAAAATGCAATCAATGATGACAATATACAGCTCTGGAAAAAACTAGAAGGCCACCTAAAATGATCAGTTCTCTGGTTTTACTGTTTATAGGTAAATGTTTGAGTAAAATGAACATTGTTCTTTTATTCTATGAACTACTGACAACATGTCTCTGAAATTCCAAGCAAAAATTTTGTTTTTATTTGCAGAAAATGAGGGAAAAGATACAGTGCATTCAAACCTCAAATAGTGCAAAGAAAACAAGTTCATATTAATTTATAAACAACAACAATAATGTTTTAACTCAAAAAGAGTTCAGAAATCAGTATTTGGTGGAATAACCAGGAGGATTTCAATGGGGTTCAGTGCAGATAGCTATAAAAATTCC
>NW_015113246.1:152968-203986 GCF_001443285.1 Poecilia latipinna | reverse complement strand
TACTATATGGGATTAAGCGGACATTAGGACATAAAAATGATGGGTGCATCTATTGCAGTTTTGGGATGAACTGATGATCTAAAATTATGTCTTTTCTTGGTGAGCTTTTCAAGAGCATTAAAATGAAAAATGATAAGTGACGATTACTAACTCCAGACATGAACTGGTGGGCCGATCTGCCAGTCTAACCTCTCTAACAGAAGAGCAGAAGAGGACAGTGGATGATTTTTAGATGTTTGCTGAGGTAGATGAGATTGGCTTCACATGTCAGTGTGGGGCGATCACCCGTCTCCCCAAATTAAGGAAATCGGTGCAGATAAATCAATTTGTTCATAATAAGGATTTAAATGTCCAATTGTAATTATTTTTTCTTTCTAAACACCAGCACAACAGTTTATAAGCTAAATGTAGAATAAAAAACAAACAAACAAAAAAAACAATAGTACATCTGGGTTACAATTTTTTTTTATTTTTACATTTAATTTTGAAATCTAAGCAGCTTTTGGTGCGATACTTTGAATCCTATAATCAATGAGGATTCAATGAATTTTGACTGTCAGCTGATCTCAGATTAGTCATTACATCAACTTTTACCATCTTTACCAGGGAATATCTCTTTTAAAGGTTGTGTGTGGGAAGAGGATGTGATCTGTAAACATGGTGCGTCTGAATCACAATTTCTCTACAAGCACAAAAGAAGAAAAAAGTTACTGATTCGTTCAATTCAACCAAGTACCACTAGTGAATACCGCACCATAACAAGGTGTTTGTTTTTGACATTTTGCCACATTTAAATATTTCTGCATCATTAAAGAAATGCTAATATCAACCTGAGTGAACATCAAAAGCAACTATTAAATCAAAATTTGATTTAAGCAACATGACTGGAGCTACAGGAAGTCCAACAGGAATGGGACAAAGACTATAAGGTTGTTTTTTTTTTAAAGCAGGATAAATGTAATGAATTTATAAAAATGCACTTAAACATATATAAACAAAGTCACATACAAACAATTATTGTGCCACCTGACTTTATCAAACTAACTTCAAATTTGCTCTGCTACATATTTTATCGATGTCATCTTTAAAAAAAACATTTTGTGGTTTAACACCAACAAAGTAGAAGTGAGCTGACGTAACATCTAATATTTATAGCTCTCTGCGTTATAAACGTATTTAGTTAATTCTTTGGTTTTTGTATTGTCGTTAGGCTTGTGCTGAACACCTGCTTCCTTTCTGATTATCTCTCAGCCATCGGTCGGTCACTCTAAACGAAGGAACAGAGCAGACGCCCTAATCTTTCTGCACAGCTCAGCTTCCTGTCTGATACCAAACAGTGGTAAACATTTCCTCATTAAACATCAGTCAAAAAAGTTGATTTTCCCAGACAAGAAAAGTGATATTGAAGGAGATATATTAATATTTAAGCACAGGAGGGAAGCAGATATTAGACCGATAAATGATAGTAGGACTCTGCTGATGCACGAGTTATTTGGTAATTAGAGGAAACATAATAAGGGTGAAAGTGAAGCCTGTGGTCTGGTTGTTACTCTCATACAGGCAGAAAACAGCAAGGAGGGACCGGGCCGCTGCCTGCCATCTGCCTCTTATCCGTCTCCACATCACTCCACAGACGATCCTGTCCTTCCATTCTTAACTTTATTCTTTTGTCCATTCAACCTCTATTTTCACTTTTTACTTCATTAATTTCATGGCTGAAAGGTTAATCTGGATTTCTCAGCACATAAAATGGTGCTGGTAGACATGAGAATGATTTAATTTTTCCAAAAAGTTCATGTATTTTTATCAAGTTTATTTATAAAGCACATTTCAGCAACAAGGCAGTTCAAAGTGATTTCTTCACATCATAAAAACACTAAAATACAAAAGTATAGAACACAGTCAACTACTGAAGCATTACATTTTGCAAAGTGGCATCATTACATATCACAATGTTTAGTATTTTTATTAATTATGGTTCAAAAGTAACTCTAAACATCTGGGCTTTTAGTCTAAATCATTGGTCTGCAACCTTTACAATGCTAAGAGCCAGATTTCCCTTCAGTGCAGCAAATTAAGATTTGTTCAGAACCACATATTTAAATTATTTTTGGTAAAAGGCTACTTTGGAAAAATTGTCACTTTAAAGATCCACATTTTAGTTCTGTTTTTGAGTTTCAGAATAAAGATATATAAATATAAGAATGTTGATATCTTTCTTTCTGAAATGATGAAATGAAATGAAATGAAATAAAAAAGCACATTATTTCCAACTTATTTACAAAATACAGTAGAACTTAAAATATTATAACTGGTATTTTTAGTGTCATTCTGTCATAGAAAATCCACTTAATACATGAAAAACTGATTAAACCAGGATTTGGTGATAAGATTTATACTTAGAAACATTACATGTTTCTAAGTATGGAGTTATTAAGAGCCATTGTGGATCATTCAAAGAGCCACTTATGGCTCCGGAGCCGCAGGTTGAAGACCCCCGGTTTAGATTTAAAGGGACTCAGTGTTTTTGATGTTTTACAATTTTCTGGCAGTTTGTTTAAGCCTGTTGCAACAAGTAATAAATCAACCCTTATATTATGAAACCTAATAAATAAATTGATGCTGTAAAAACATGCTTGCAAAGCAAAATGGTGGACCTTGGGTTGATGACATCACTCTGAACTATGGAGAGTGTTGCTCGGCAACAAACATAAAGAAAGGAGCAAAATTAGTTTCAAAAGTTTAACATCTGAGTCGATTTGTAGGAAAATGTTGGTAAAAAAAAAACACCTAACATTTAATACATAAGAGTAAAATAAGAATTATACATAAAAAAAAAAAGAGAAAATGAAAAAGGGAGCCACTGGTCAAGTAATTAAAGTTCAGCATCCAGCCGTAACCTAAACCAAATTCTTACCTAATTTGATAATTCAATCCTAAAATGAAGTCCTAAACAGAAAAAAACAGATACATTTAAAAAAAATCAATAACTATGTGCCTGTGGTGACAATTATTTGGCTGCATGTTATAAAAGCCTCCAACACAAAGGTTTCCACTCAGGTTTTAGTCCATTTGTAAAATAAATAAAACACAGTTTATCCCCACAATGTGTGTTTGACTGACAGATATGATGCTCATGTTGTGTGAGAGGAGGTAAGACGTTGTAACTGCATTCATCCCAACTATAAAACTACTGAATCAATACGGGGATCATAAAGTGGACAACTGGCAGTCTGGCACTAATGGAAAACTGCAGCCAGTTTGTTATTGAGCAGCAAGCTGTGCAGCAGACAAGCAGAACTCAAATTCCCTGAAAAGTCATTCATTTTATTATTTTATGTAAGATGGGACAACATGCACCAATCAGTGTCAGGTAAACTGCAAACCTGGCAGATGAAGGATATGACGACAAGACGGAAACATTACGTCCTTTAGGCGATGCAGTAATTCAAATGTGAAATAATTATGACACTCGTGTACATCTATAAAGCTTTGCAGCTACATTGCTCCTAAAGCAAGCTACATATTCATTGTTACTCCTAAATCAGGTCTTCCTGATTCTTGAATATCTGCAACTCCATTTATAGACATTCTTCAGGACACAAACTTCAAGAATCCATTAATAAACAAAACAATCAGAGGGTCAAAAGTAGAGCCTGGAGGTACTCCAACATTACTGCCAACAATTACAGAAAATGTCAACTATGCTAGCAAAATGTTTCTGATATGCAGATATAATTTCATCCATTTTTTCCATTAGATACAACTAGGCCTGTCACAATAACAAATTTTAAATTGTCCCAGAAGTTATTGCAATAAATGATAATAACGTTTTCAAACTATTTTCAAGTAACATAATGGTAATGACATCATAATAATGCAAGACAACATCCTCAAATTTCAATACACTTTAAATTCTGAAGAACATTTAACGCAGGAACTTGGAAGACATTTTAAATATCCAAAACAAATAAATAAATAAAATGAATTATGAAGTCTGTAAACATACTTGTCCTTCAGAAATAGGCTTAGTTGAGACAAAAGGACTACTTTATCCTCATCCAGCTTTTGTGAAAAACAATATATCATACAAATGGAAATTATTGAGCTTGTTTTAATTTACGATGTGATTAATTGATTTATTGCTCATCATGACGGGCCTAAATACAGCTTAAATCATGATGACCGGGGTTTCCTCCATAAAACTCGCTAAGCCCGGTCGAAGATGCGCTTGCGGCCTACCGTGTAAAATATCACTAGTGTTATTGGAAGATATTATTCACAATACCTGAATCCCAACTATAAAGTCCTAATAAAATGGAAACCTAAAAGAAAACCTTAAATAAACAAAAACAATGCTTAGCCTGGTGGGGGAGCAAGTAAAGCCTGGCAGCCCGCCAGGCTTGTAATACACCAGGGGAAACCCTGATGACTTTGCATTAAGGACCTTGTGGTTAACAGATAATATTACATAATAACTAGAGTGCTCTTCTCCACTGTTTGACATCAGATTTAATTATAGCTACAATAAAATTAACAAGTTTTGGATTTTCTCCAACCAACTGCAGCATCCTATGGTTGAAAAGTCTCTCTGACATCAGGTAGCATGACTCAGTGTCTGGGCAGATCTACTAAATCAGCAAGAAGGTCAGGCCAACTAAGATGCTTTTTACTGCTTTATAATCAATATGTTCAAATACAGGGAGCATAAAACAAAATACAAGACCAAGTATCCATCCAGTATGAGTCTGGAGCATTTTCTGTCTCGCCAGAGCTCAAGTAAACGGAGCTCTGAGGTTTTTAATGTATGGAGTGATCAGTCTTAAGCTGTGAGCTGATGAGAATATTACGCTGAAGGATTTTTAATGAATTGCTGCTTTGAGGTTTCGTGTTTTCCTGACCTACAGAACAGCTGACTTCAGGAGCAGACGCAGCTTTGCAAACCTCATGCAAATACTTTCAGAAACCATCCTGCGCTTTTCCTCCGAGTCTACACTGAGGTCTTGATCTGCTGAATGAGTCACTATTTGCATTATGATAAAGTCAGATGGAATCAGGGCAATGGTCAGCTACTGGAGCTCCACTTTCCATGAAAACCAACTTTCTCTGTGCACCAGCAGTGATGCAGTCCTTTCTTTCTAATTACACTAAAAACAAACAGCACTGAAGAACATGTTTATCAGCTGACGGCTACCAAATAGTGAAGCAATGAAGCAGAGTAGTGCAACCTATCCTGTTGCGGATTACTAAAGAAATAATTATACAAAATTACCAAAAGCAGAAATTGCACAAGGATGCAGTTGAATACACCTGAATGGACTAAATTATTGCTTACACTGATAAAATGTGTGTTTTGTCTGCACCAGATCCATGTTTGATTTGAAGCACCTTTATTGTCTGGATGATACATGTAGTGAATGTAGGATTATGTCGGTGGATAAAGAATGGGAATATTAACAAGTATATACTTCCTTAAATATGTAAAAACAAACAAATGTCAAATGTGCTAAACCCTTTTCATATCCAAGGCTCTTAAACTAATCGGTACGCAGTAGCATGTAGCGACTGGCCACTGGAAATCCACTGTGTAGCTGCGGAACACAACATAACTCTGAATACATTTATTCCTGGCACTGAACTCTCACTCACTTAAAGATTGTTTGCATATTTTCTAATCTTCGTGTATCCCCACTGATCAAACGTCAAAGAGAACCAGTTTCAGTCATCTCAATACTGCTGTCATGGTTCGACACATAAATAGAAATATGAATCATGTTGACTCCAACATGTCACTTATGAAACGGCCCTTTCACAAACATGCAGAGGTGGTGAAGCATTTAAGTCTAGACCGCTTCCCAGTCCCTGGAAAACAATAAAAACCTGGACATTATCATTAATTAATAAAATCCCCCTGGTCCGAACTGGAAAATTTTCATCAGCAACTCATAGGTGGAAGCGAAAGTGAAAGCACTGCGCAACAAAAATAATCACCTGCCTGGAACACGATGCACTAAATGATAAAGCTTTTAGGCACATAATTTTCTCAAGGAATTTTAATCAAGGAACTCAAATCATTCAAGGAATCGTTACAGCCTTATTACAAATACGATAACCAGAATTGACAATTTTACTGAAATGCCAACTGATTGATAGCTAGTATGTTCAGAGAAAAAGTGAGTCAGGTGAAATGTCATGTCATGTCTGACAAATTTAGGAAATATTGAGACTTTATTTTAATGAGGCCAGAGATTAAAACAACTGTTTAATGTTTATTTATTTATTGGCCAAATCTATCCTGTCATAGTTTTTTATGTGGCCTTCTACACTCCAAATTTCATCACCAAGTCCTTCCAGTTTTTCACAAATCTGCAAAATTCAAACTAAATCAACAAATATCCACATTTTTTTCTGATTTTACTGCAAATTTTCTAAATATTGGACAAAAACATTGAGCTTAAGTGACTGCTGCCTCAGCCTTACTTGATTTTATAGTCCATAATTGATACGAGTAATAAAATGTCATATTTAACATCATACATTTGCGCAAATGTCGTAAAAATTCCTAAACACTTCTAAACTGGTACCACAAAATCCATAATTTTGATTGTAAAAAAAAATAGATAAATATTTTTTTTTTAAATCACAGAGTCCTGGAGGAACAGTTATTTATTGATATTTTTAATAAATAGCTCTTCCAATTAGTTTAATTGGTTTTATCAATACATTCTCCCACAACCGGCCCATTAAGGACATTCAGATTTTTGATTTGGCCCAAAACGAAAATTTTACGCCCCTGCACTAGTCTTAAAAAAAAAAAAAAAAAGTAGATATTAGTCAAAAATCTGAATCAAGAGCTCAGACTTCAAGTACTTTTGGAAACTGACCAAGAAAAGCCGGGTAAGTCCATCTTTCATTTTCATATCCCCTCTAAATTAAGCATTATTATACAGAAACTAACTAATAACAGCAATACTCAACAAAACGCCACTGTTAGCTGGAGTTACACATCATAACTAAGCGCCTACATAAGCAAACTTATTTACTTTAATGTACTGAAGAGTTGAAAGTCGTTTTTTCCAAAGTCACAGGAAGCTTCTTGGTGAACTCGTGCAGCGGCGGTAAAATAAACACCCCACTTCCTCAGAGTGTGGTCTCCGTCTCTACGTTTGATCTGGTTTCATGGTCAAACCTCGCCTGGATTGGTTCTGGTTCAGACCGGGACATTTCTGTCTTTAACCCACCATATACACACAACAGAGAAGTGTTGGATAAATATCTCAGTTGGCTCTGACCTTATCTGCTTCAGCAGCAGCAGAGCTGATTTTACTGTTATCTCCCCTTTCTGCTTAATTTGCTTTTTCTCTTTGAGATTTGACCCAGAAAAGTAGTGAAAATAAAAAATTACAGCATTTTCCCAGTTTTTTTTCTTTTTCTCTAACCAAATCTAATAACTTGGGCAAATAATAAACAGCCGTTTGTGCTCTATTGCCTCTTAATTTAAATTTTCTCAGAAACAAGTGCTGTCCAACTGGCTATTTTACTGAAATGAAAAAAATTAAATTAAATTAAATTCAGCCGCCTCTCACACTGACCTCATAATATTGACATCAGCTTAAACCACAACACTATTTCTGCTTGATGACTTATCCTTTTGAGAGCGTCTCATTTATCTTTTCATTCATTTAAGAGACAAAAATTCACCAATAAACATCAGATTTCTCCCCATTAGGCAGAAATCCAGCTGTGGTGTTTGCTAGGATTGGATTGAGGTTTAAAAGGTTGGACTAGCTTCACTGTTTGTTCTGCTGGATTCTGTTTTTTTAAGAGGCAAGGCTTGCCCTTCCCTGCTTTGACCCACCCTGATTTGCACATAAACTGAAGAAAGAAAAAAGAAAAATGGTATTTTAAACTGGTTTTCCAGTCATTCTGTGGACATATTGCAATGCTCGATCAACATCATCTGCTTTTATTGTGGCAACAACATTTGAAGGCTTCTGAAAAATATGTTTTTGAGAAACTCACCAACTATCATAAAGCTAGCAAAAAGTTGACAAAAATATGAGGAAAATGTAGAATATCAGGATTTTTTAGTGGATTTAGCCCATAAAAAATGATTATTCAATAGATAACTGAGCATTTTCACATGAAAGCTGCTGATTAAACATTGAGATCGATATGGACAACAATCAACGACGCTGCATCTACTACAGGTTATATAAAAAGAGTCTAAAATCCAACAAAGAACATCAAGAATACCCTACATATACTTTTAGTGTGTGAATAGTGTGAATTTTTTACTTGTGACATATCAAAGATTTATGGAGTATGAATAATGAATATTAGGACCAAACAGCCAGTCAAGAATAAAAACAGATTCAAATCTAAGGCTGATTGATCTTTAATTTGTGACCTGTTTATGTCTTGTTCAAATGAAAATTATCCAGCTTCTCTCTTTATAGTTAATATGACTTATTTTGGATGGGATCCTTTTTTCCAGTTTTTATGTTTTAACTGGTCATTTTGGGTTAAACTATGTCTCTGATTTGGTTAATTTGTGCATTTTGTTATTTTAAATCACTCATTATGTCTTTCAGTGGTTGTTTTGCATTTGCACAGCTTTATGTTTATGAGATTGTAAACTTGTAGATCATTGCAATATAATGAGTACAAGTGCAAACATAGCAGCACATTACAGTTTGATCTATCTGCTATAAAATAATCAGTCTCTCTGATTGTGGTTTAATATAATAAAAACACTCCAACTACAATAAAAAAAACAACACCAGCAAAAAAGCTAAGTCAGATGTTGAACCAAAGATTTACCGGAAGTTGAGCAGAGTTTGGTTAAATAAAAAAAAAAAAAGTCAACTAAAGTTTTCAAATACTTGTATAGAAAAACTACAGCTGTGTTCATGCTTAACCAGACCAACTATGGTCCAGATTCCAGCAAATATTGAGAAGAATTTCTCTCTTAATTTTAGGATTAAGCTATCATTTTTTATTTAAAAAATAATTCTAGTTGAATCCAAGCTTATTTCAAGGCAAGACGTTCTCTTTTTCTGATACCCTTTGGGCCAATATCGCTATAAAGGCTGATAACGGATATTTACCAAGAATATTTCTCTACCCACAACCACACCGCTGACGCAGCTTCTCTGCTTCAGTTACACAATGCAGATATTTCGACATACTGATAAAGATTTTTATTAACTGTATAGCTAAAACTCACATAGCTTTGATGGAAAATAAATAAATTATTAAGAAACATCTGTATTAAACCCAACTAATCTAAATACAGGAAGGAAATCGGCGAGTTGGTAACGGTATGATGACTATCGTTAACTGCAAATGGTCTGTCAGTCAAACCTCTCTAACCGGAGAGCAGAAGAGGACAGTGGTTGATTTTAAGACCTTTCCAGAGGATGACAAAATCGGTGGATAAGATTGGGTTCACATGCAAGTTTCAGCCGATCACCAATCTCCCAAAATTAAGAAAATCTACTATTGTTAACAACAAATGTGCAGATGTCACCTGATGGCCCAATCTATCAGTCAAACCTCTCTAACAGGAGTCCAAAAGAGGACAGTAGTCGATTTTTAGACCTTTACTGAAATAAATAAGATCGGCTTCACAAGTAACTGCCAATCTCCCATCTCCCAAAATTAAGGAAATCGGCTGGCCGATAAATCAGTGCAGCCTTATGTATCATGTAACTGTTTACATCCGTCGCCGCCGTGATTTTTAACAACTTATCGCATGAACCAGCTTATTCACATGTGACTTTTATTTAATTTCTTATTCAATGGAAATACTGTAATTGTAAAGCTGTGTTTCTTTTTTATTATTTTTAGCAGAACATAGACAAAGATTTGCCCACATTTGTAATGGAAACACAGCTAGCCACGAGACAGAAACAGCCTTTGGTCAGAGGCCTCTTCAAATTTGCTGCTACACCGACTGCTACCAGAGATCCTCAATGCCCACAGCATCAACATCCACAACAACTCTTTTGAAGATACTTTAATTCCTCTTTAGAATACATATAGTATTTTTAAATTTTAATTAATGACTGTTTTAAACTCTTTTGAAAGTTTTATTAACATATCTAGAGATTGGGATTAGGTTTATCCTCTCCTGGCTTTGAAAGCTCACAACAGGCTGAATATCAAAGCCAAACCTGCACAGTCACTCTACAGACCTCTCCTTTCTGCAGACAATCCGCCGGCCTCTATGTGTCTGTTGATGAACTGATAGAGTTACATTCCCTGATCACTTGTCACCACTCACTGAGCCCTGCAACCTGTTTGACTAGTTTCAACCGAGTGGAATTTAAGAGACTTTCCGGCAAATCTGCCTTTGCAAACTTTCCAGCAACAGGCCTGATCTTCACTTTAAAACGTGAACCCATCCACACCGAACCTGCAAGAGTCCACGAACGTATCAGGCTAATGAGAACAGAACTTAGCTAGCTAACCGAACTACAACTACAGCCAGTTTGGGGGATCAGCAGAAAGGAGCTGCATCACTCCCTACAAACATCATTTTTACAACACATTTCCTGGAATCAAAAGTTGCGACACAAGCAAACACACCGGGACTATTTATAGCTCAAAGTATAAATAAAAGTTAAAAGTCATCGTTTTGTTTCTTTACAAAGCTAACATCAAAGTTACAGTCGTGCTTAGACAAGCAGTTTCGCTCGCGTACCTTTCACTCCCACGGTCAAACCAGAGAAAACACCAACTTCCGAGCCGCCTCAAAAGTATCTCTCAACACTTCTGGCGCTTTCTCGGACACGCTGTCAAGTTTACTGTCCACGGAGAGTCGAACCTGATGAGTTATACCCACGCTGGTAAACTCTGGGAACCTATTGCTGACAGCTCCGTGTGTCACACCAACAACATGGCTGACGACGACGACGAGTGTTCACCGGAGGCAGCGGGGCTCGGTTAACGTCCGACCGACGGCGGTGGGAGGAGACAGAGAAAAAGGGAGGGATACCAGCTCCACAGATGGACACACAGGGGAGAGGACGGGACATAGAGAGACAAAGGACACAGCAGCACAGAAATGACTCATTTCTTCACGTTAAAGGAGGAATTTACTGATTTTATCTCCAATTTTACAGAGGAAAACTGTCCTCTCAGTGGCGGCCCCAGACAATTTTTAAAGGGGCAGCAAGTTGAAATTTTTTGGGGGGCACAACTTAAAAAAAAAAGATAGATAGATAGATAGATAGATAGATAGATAGATAGATAGATAGATAGATAATTGTATAAATAGATTTATTTCTTGATCGAAGACCATAACAAGATGTCTTCCCCCACACCCTGCCATTATTGGTGGCGACTACTGGTCAACATTTTTCAAGTGGGAGTAATGGCCCCACCTAGCCCTCCTTTTGGAGTGCCACTTTGTCCCCTGCCTGAAACTTGGAAGCACGAAAATGTAGAGGGTCCATATCATTCATAAGCAACGGAATTAAAGTTAAAAAGAAAAAGAAAAATCAATTTGATTTGGCGTCACCACAGCATCACTAACATCTATCGTCAAAACTAGGTCTTTACTGATATTTGAGGCCCCAAATTAACTTTTTATGACACATTTTCCAAACCTGGAATAGTTATGAGAAACACTCTTATAAACCATATGATCAATTTTCTTTGAAATGTAGCCAGCTTACGCTTGCTTACCACAATATACGCTTGTTTACTACATTACCCATGGTGCATTGCTGCTGCTTTGCGACATTTTACCGCAAACGTCAGAAGTAACGTATGACAGGCCGTTGTGTAGACAGAAATGTTTAACAAGAAGCCACGGAGGAACTTTCGCCAGAGAAAACAGAGCTCCAGCGAGGATGAGGACCAACAGAAGAACGGCGGAGAAGGAGATGAACCCGAGGAGGCTCCGTCGGTGATAAACAAGCCTCCCAAAGCGGCACAGAGCCGCGGCATCTCCTGCAGCTCCAAGCGGGAAGCGACACCTCCTCAGGCGGTCAGCAGTGATGGAGAAGCCGCGGCCGAGGCGCTGGAAGTGACGGAGGACAGAGATGACAAAGATGGGACAAAGACGACGAAAAGTTCCGTCCTTAGTTTTACAGACGATAAAGAAGGTAGCTAAATTAATGCGCTAAATTGAATAAATAAATATTTTATGTCGTTGAAAGATGGCGACTTACATAAACGTTTCATATTCATATCTCTTGAACTTTTCACATTACAAGTATAAGTCACATTGTCAATACATGTGACAAAAGCATGTACCGGCTTTTTCTTTGATTGAAATAGTCGTCCGATTTAAAACAGGGGTCTTCAACCTGCGGCTCCGGAGCCACAAGTGGTTCTTTGGATGATCCACAATGGCTCAGCAAAGAATCAACTAATGTTTCTAAATACAAATTTTAACACCAAATGTTCGTTTATGCAGTTTTTCCACGTGTTGCGTTGATTTTCCATAACATAATGACTCTAAAAATACCAGTGATATTGTTTTGAGATCTATTTTATTTCATAATTAAGTTGGAAATTATATGCTTTTTTTTTCATTTTTCTTTAACTTTCACAGAAAGAACGAGATCAATCATCTTTATACTGAAACCCAAAAACAGAAATAAAATGTGAATCTTTGAAATAAATTTTCCAAAGTAGCCTTTTATTTAAAGATTAAAAAAATACATTTGCTATTCTAAACAAGTTTTAATTCACTACACTGGAGGCAAATATGGCTCTTAAGATTATAAAGGTTGCAGACCAATTATCTTAAAGTTGGATTAGGTAATAATGCTCAGAATGTCAACTAAAAACTTTTAATTTCTTTTTGTTGTAGCAGAAGAATCAACCTTTAAACTAAAGAGGTCCTCTGATAAAGCTGTGGTGTTTAAAGCCAGGAAGAAGGAGGCTCCCCCCACCAAGACGAGCCGCAGCAAAGGTAAAACCACCAAAATGTTCTCCATTTTCTGATTCCTCCTTCCTATAAATGTATATGAACCTAAATTAAGTCCAGATCAATATTTATCTTTTTAAAAATATATACAATTTGCTTTTGAGGTAAAAAAAAAAAATAAAAATAAAAACCTTCTTTGTCTGTAAACTACTCAAGTGGCATAGTTTTAGCTTCACCTGGTCCAAATTCTGTAAAAAATGTTACATTTTAAAATACTTATTTAATATTAGAATACTTATCTTGTTTGTACATTTGCTTCTTTTAATGTATTTTTAATACTCTAATAAGCCTAAAAAATCTGCAGAATGTGCCAATTTATCTGATTAATCATCAGAATATCTGAATACTAAAATAATTTATCTGTAGCTCTATCTATAATCATTGTGTGTTGATCAAATTTCTTCTGCGCTGAATGTCTTCCAGCTTCTGGCGGTGCAGATGCCCCACCATCTGTTTCTCCCAGTCATGGAGACAGCAGTGAGGCTTCACCGTATTCTCAGCATAGTGATGATGATGATAATAACGATAGCGATGATGATGATGATGATGATGACACCAGCAGTAACGATGGTGACAATGACAGTGACGGAGGTTTTGCCAGGTCACCTGCAAGTAGCTCCAACACTGACTCCAGCTGCTCTGCTGCCAAACCAAGTATGTCTTCATGTTTACTGAATGTATTTATTAAAGGAAGTTGTGATGAAGAAAGTGTGCTCAAAGTCTGTCTAACTTTTGGCTGCTCAGCTGTTATCCCTAGAGCAGAGGAGATACACGCAGCCAGGAGGCAGCGGCGCGCGGCACGAACCCAGAAGGAGTTCATACCGTTGGGTAGAGACGGCCGGAGCTCCGCTGGCAGGACCCCCGATCACTACAGCCGAGATGATGAAGAGGACAGAGTTGAAAATGACGACGACGATGAGCCAGACGACCATGAGAGAAGAATCGAGTTCGCCCCCCGAATGAAGAGCATCAGGGAGAGGATTGCAGAGAAACTAGGTAAAGACGAGGTGATACCGTGAGATAGAGCAACCAGAGATACTGTGAGCTTCAGTAAATAAAATAAAATAAAAGGCATCTTTTCAGAGGTGAAAAAAATTTTAAATAAATGCAAAAAAAATATAGAGTCTGGTTTATATTTTTGAGGAGGAAGTGACGGAAGTCTGTCAGGAAGTGATGAGGAGGAGCAGGAACTTTGGGAGCAGACACAGATTGGAAAGGGAGTCAAGAGACGACCAGGGGAACAGGTGAAAAAAAACCCTGTTTCTTCCCATTCTTCATTTTCTGCTCTTTATTCATGTCTGTTTCTATTTTATTTTCCTCTGCCCAGTGTGTTCTCCTCATTCGCTTTGTCCCTCTAATTCTGTTCCTATTGTCAAGTTTGACTATTAATTGGAAAAAGTTTTCTTTTTAACAGTGTCTTTTTTTTTTCCTTCTCAGAGTCCGTCTGGCAGCGAGTCCAGCAGCTACAGCAGCAGCAGCCGGCCAGACAGAGGAGGACACAAAAAGAGACTAACAGGGGCTAAGATCCCAAAGACCCTTCCTCTTGTTTCTGTCTCGACGGTGAAGAAAAGGATCACAAAAAAGTTAGTTTTCCTCTCATTTACAATGCTTGAATTTACATCACATCATAACAATCCACAACCACACTAATTCAGACATAGAAGCAACCTTAGAAGCAACACAAACATCTTGAAATTACACTGATAAGGACAAAAATTAATACTTTCAACTCTTATTGATAGTTAAAGGACTTGCCATAAATTTACTGAAAATAATGGATTTCTCAGATACAAACATTCAAGTTTCCATTCCCTGTGACCTTCTTTATTCCAGACTGATGCATTATTTTTAAGGTGTGATTGTGTTTTTGTTTCATCGACTATAAGATCACTTTTCCTCTGATTGTGTTTTGTCTCTAGACTGGACTCCCTGAAGGAGGTGTACAGAGCGCGGCAGGCGGAGCTGAGAAGGATGGAGGGCGACGCCGAGAACGCCAAGAGTTCGTTAGAGCTGCTGGAGGAAAGTTCCTCTGAGGCTCAGCTCAGGTTTTACAGAACCATGATCCTCTACGTCCACAACCTGGTCGAATGTCTGCAGGAGAAGGTCTGACTTCACCAAGGAAATCAACATTATTAGAAAAAAATTATGAAAACAATATGTGTCACTTACAAAGAAGACTTGACTCTCAACTGTATGGAGTATAAAGTTATTTTAAAAATATACTTAAAGGGACCTATTATTCAAAATTCACATTTTGCATATCTTTATGCTTCCATTTGGGACTCTGCTTCTGAAAAGAAAAAGAAAAAAACAGTGTTTGGCAATAACTTAATGTTTTTTGCTATCTGGAAAATGAGCCAGCAAGCCTAGGGAAGCCTAGCCCGTTATCTAGCAACCCAGGTGGAGCTCCAGCATGTTTGGTCAGCTGGTTTTTTCTGCTGTATTTGCTGTACAATGGCTGCTAGAAAAGACGAGTGTTTTGCTGACTTACCATCCATAAACCACTTGCTGCATTCTTGTTGGTTGAGCAGGAGGCTCCACTCCTCCTTTTCATAGATGTACTGTTGTGTAATTGTGCATCTGTTTGCAGCCATTTTCACATTCGAATAAAAACGTTGAGTTGGGAGCTGCTTATTTGGATTTAAAGTAACAGAGGCCTAGAATGGCTCATTCTGTCCATTTCGAACTCTTTTCAGAACTGACCAGCGTAAAATCACATTATCTAAGAATGATTCTGTGCAAAAAAATGTAATGAACATATTTTGTATTACCCATAGATCTATTCTAACCTGTTCAAGGAAGCATAATAGGTCACCTTTAATACATTCTTTATTTTTAATCGACTAAAACTTCTCACACTAATTTCTTGTCTTTAGATTATTGAAATCAATGCCTTGGAGCTGGAAATGCACACTCTCTTGTCTGACCACATGGAGGCGCTGTTGGCTCAGAGGCGAAAGAGGATAAAAGAGGAGGCTGACCGCCTGCAGCAGCTCAGCTGTACGTGGTTGCTCTATGCTGTACAACCAAACGTCCAGGAAGTGATGAAACATTTAAACTAACTCTTTGTCTCTTGTAGATGACTCAGAGGAACAGACTGGCAGCTCTGGTGTTCAGTGGTTAGTGAAATTTAAAATTACTTTCCTGTTTTAACTTTTTTCTACGAAAAAGCATAGTCCTTACTTTTAATTCTTCTGTGTGCGACTTGCAGTGAAGTGGCCAGAAATCCAGAGGAAGATTTTAATTTACCTGAAGACGCAAAGCTTTCTGCAGAAGAAGAGGAGAAGCTTCAGGAGACAATAGGTGAAAAACAAATCAATCTGTTTATGTTACAAATTTTCCCCGTCATCTCCTCCGCGTTTCTGTCGTCACGTCCTCGCCTTTGTAGCACATCACTCATTTCAGGTTGAAAAGTTGACGCCGCTTCGTGACGTAGTTCGGTTGAATTTGTGCAATTAAGGTGAAACTTAAGGAATTTGTTTCAAATCAGAACCGCATAAAGTCCATTTTTCATCCTACACCGGACTCTGTTTCGACCGTTTATGGCCGCCATCTTTGTCCCTGTATCAAGGGCTAGGATGACCAGCGGCGCTCTCTAGTGGTTGGCGGCCAAACTACAACACTGAAGGACGATCTAATAAGTTACGTAATTTAGTTAATCAATTGAAACTAATTTTAAATCTAATGAACTGTTAATCGATAATTAGCCATAAGTAAATTAATTGTTTGCTTTCCTACCACAGTGCATGTTGCGTTTGTACTCTATTTGCTACAAGTTTACTGTAGGTGCTTATTTTTTTGTTTTCACTTGATGGATTGTCTCACTTTGTGCCTTCTATGCTCTCTCTTCAGCTGACATCCAGTCGAGAGCTCGGGCGGTGTTTGCTGACGTCCAAGACGACTTCTGTGACGTTAAAAAGATTCTGTCTCGATTTGAAGAATGGAGGAGGTCGTACTCTGACTCCTACCACAACGCCTACATCTCTCTGTGTCTGCCCAAGCTGCTCAACCCCATCGTTAGGCATCAGCTGCTGATGTGGAACCCGTTAAAAGTGAGAGCAGAGATTGTAAACGATCAGGCTTGGCCAAACGCGTCGAGGTGTTGATCATTTCTGTGTTTGTGTCGCAGGATATTGGTGGAGAATTTGAAAACCTCCCGTGGTTCACAGCAGTGGAGACATTTTGTCACGGACACGGCCATGAGGAGCTGGAGCACACAGACAGACAGACGCTCTCTAACGTCATAGAAAAGACTCTTCTACCCAAAATGACCAGTAAATACCACACACTCTTCAATGTTTTACTGATGATGTTAACTTTTTAGATCCTATCGAGGTGAATTAATGGAGCTGTAGTCTGTAATTGTTTTGTCTATTGCTTACCATTTTATCTGTAGTTTTCTTTTTCATTTTCTTAATTCTTCATATTTCCCTTCTCAGGTATTATCCATAATGGTCAGTAACTAAAAGAAATAAGAGCCAGGCTTCCAGGAGTCATTAATTGAACAAATTAATTTCATAGTTTCCACTGAGTGTGCATAATCAAATCACAGTAACTAGTTTAAGTGAAGAATGCAAAAAACCTTTACTCAGAGAATTTAGGGAACCAAATGAAACTTTTTTTTCCTCTGCTCTTCACAAACACAATTGTTCAAAAATTGCATTATGCTTTTTTTTAATTTTTATTTATTTATTAGGTGCATGGTTTTATTTTAATTGTAAATTAAAATCTAAAAACATATTTTCAGCAGGAACACAGATCAAAGTATAACCTTTTTAAGCTCACTGCATAAGGATAATTTGAACATCAGAGAAAAGATAAGTGAACAAAAATAAATACAAATAAAAGCAAAACATACAAATAGAAAGAAAAACAACTTTCCCATCCTTCTTTCCCACATGTCTCTCACTTCCTGTGCATTTATATCTCTACACTCGTATATCCATTAGCACATATTCACATGTATATGTACATAATTATCAAAGATTAAATTATGAAGATGTAGCACCAGTGGGCTACTTTGAAGCTGTGTTATGCTTTTTTGCACATTACTCAAAACAACAAAGTAATATTTGTGTCTAAATGCAATTAAAATGCATCTGCTTGACTAATATTTTTAAAGAAGAAGGTCTTGACACGTTTTAGGAGACTACAAAGAGATTGTGGAGATGTTAGATTTCACATTAACAAGCAATGTTTATATTTCTAATTCTAATGTAGCTTATTTTGTACAGAATGGGACAAATCTGCTGACGATCATTTTTTATGTCAGAAAATGTGACAGAATGTAGAAAATACCCCAAACTGGGATTAAAATTTTGGATTTAAGCTGGAAGGCGACGGTGCTGCTGCCACTGCTTCACTGTGCTGCAGTGAGATCGTACTGCTGCTATCTTTACCAGCAGAGGTCACAGAGTTTTCTGTTTCTGTACGTTTTGTCTGTCAGGGCAAGTGAATAAATAATTTGTGTTTTTCTGCGCAGGCCATGTGGAGCTGGTGTGGGATCCTTTTTCCCACCAACAATCCACCTGCCTGTCTGCTGTCTGCCACAGGCTGAGGGAGGATTACTCCATCTTTGAAGGCGAGCAGAGTAAACCTGTGAAGGTGAAGCCAACAAACTAAACATTTATTATGTTTAGGTTTTGATGTTTATTTCCAAAGTTTTTTTTGTTACTGTAATCCTATTTTTTTTTTTTTTTTGTGCACGAGGTCATTCATAATACTAATTAAACCAGACTACAGTGAGACTTCTGCGACCCGCATTCGCAGAGGCTATGTGCAGCGCTGCACATAGCAGTGTACTGTTTGTGGAAGTAATGGAGTCGTTTATGCATCAGTTTAAAGTTTATTTAGCAATTAGACCTGACAAGATCATATCAAAGTGAAGAAAACTAATAAAAAGAACATTGTGGAGCATTGACTGCAGCTTTTGTAAAGAAATCTGTTTGAATTTGTAGTCAGAAACACTGGTGGTCTGATTGTGATCTGCTTTAGCAGAGCAGACTTTGTTCATAAGTTCATAATTATAATTTTGGTGCAGAAATATGAGGCATGTCTTACATCAACGACATAGAAATGAGATAAAATGCAACACGACCAATCAGAATGCAGAAGCTTTGAAAACTGTTGGATGTTTATCCAAATTAGTACCACACATAGAAGTGGCACAGATACTTTTGGGTGAAAAAAGAAACTGGGATGTTCAAACTGCAGTGAAACGGGCAGATATTGGTCACATATAGGCAAAACAGCAGATTTGGGTCTTATTGATCTGCTGTGCGAATGCAGCCTATGAAACTTACTTGAGATAAACTGTATTTTCTGTTTCTTGCAGGGGTTTATCGAAGCAGTGGTTCATAGGCTCAGAAGCTGTGTAGATGAAGATGTCTTTATCCCCTTGTATCCAAAAAAGTCAGTATACTAGAGTCATTGATCATTCACTGATTGGATTAAATTCCTTGTCTATAAAGGATCATTTCAGATTATTTTGTGCATCATCATCTCAGTCACACTAATGGTCCATTTGTTTTTTCCTTCCAGGCTCCTGGAGGACAGATTGTCCCCTCAGCGCCGCTTCAGAGACGAACAGTTCTGGATGGCTGTAAAAGTAACTAAAAGATCTCTTAGATTTTAAATGTTGTTGGCTTTAAATGTTTCCAGGCTGTTTTTTCTAAGCTAATCAGATTATATTTTGCCTTTATTAGCTGCTGGGGAACATGGGGAAATGGGATCTGCTGCTTCCTGAGTCCATTTTAAAAGAACTAATGCTGGACAAACTGCTGAACCGATACCTGATGATCACCTTGTCTAGTGAGATGCTGTCGAGCAGAGTTGTTTCTACACACAGAAAGGTATTTAAATATATCTAAACACAGAGTTTACCCTGGGATCTGTTTGTAACCTTCTCTTTGGCTCCAGATTGCAGAATGTCTGCCTGACTCTTGGTTTGAAGGAGAAAGCGTCTGTTTGCCTCAGCTGCAGAATTTCAGGAACGACATTGTTCAGAAAGTTCACAGCCTCTGCAAACAGCAGCCGTCTGAAGATCCAAGCAGCAGGTAATGCAGCACCTGTTTTTATGTAGATATTATCAGTCGACGTCACGTCAGTAGCCGCTCTACTGCGCATGTCGCCTTCAGAACGCAGTCGAGAATGCATTTTAACTATTTACAAAGAGAATAATAAAATAATTTACATCTGGCAGCCAGTGTAGAGCACTTATCTTCGCCTGACACAACTCCCATACGCAACTTTGATAAGTTTTATTTTTAGCACATCGATTCTGTACCTCGCACTGCCTCTCGTTAAATTGCTTTAATGTTGCTAGCAAGTAGCATCCAACGTTTGGGGCGTATTCTCTCGTCTTTTATCGACTCACCTGCAGCTTATGGGTCATTAAGACGCTTCTCATTCACTAATGTCAATTTGTAGCGACGTATCTTATCACGCTGTCATAAACAGTTGTAGTCCGCTGACAACATGCTAGCTAATAGCTAGCAGCGAGTTAAATGCGGGTAACCATGGTAACCAATAAGCGGTTAAAGGCGGGTCCGGCACTTGCTGCAGTTGAGTTGCGGACCCATCCGCTGTATTTACAAATCAATAATCCCTCTGTAGGCACGGAGATCCTTCCTGGCTGATAATTGTATCAACTTCTTCAAACTCTGTCTGCTTGCAGGGCTGCTGTGGTCGAAGAGCTGAAGGTTCTCAGTAGGTTGAGATGCTACGACTCCATCTTGGCTCTAACCGGGAAATACCACTACGAGGACGTCGTCTACTCTCATCAGCTACTGAACCAGGAAAGAGAATGAACTGGATGAAATAATAGACTCATGTTAAACTAATAAGTAAAACACATGCAGCTGTACAACAAATTATGATTTTAGTCAAGATATTTTTGATGTCTAATACAAATTGTTATATTTTTATGAATAAATGTTGGAATTTTGTTTATTTCTGAATTTTGTCTATTTCAGTTTATATAAAAATGGATATATCAGGGGTGTCAAACTAATTTTCATTTTGGGCCAAGTCAAGATTATGAATGCTTTTGCCAGAAGGTATTAATAAAACAATTAACTTTTAATATTATACCTTAAATAATATTGAACATCCTTTCACGTTGATGTAATTTGGCATTATAGAATTAAAAACTGATGTAGCTGGTCCAGATTAGGATCAACAACTATTTCCAAAAGAAGAGCCTATTTTACATCCAATTCTATAAAACAAAACTCACCTTGGCCGTCTAAAAGCAATTTTCTAAATATGTAATTCATAAAATGTTTTTCTATGAAAGCTAACAAAATTTAAAAAAAAATTCTATTTTCAGATTTTAGAACAAAACTGTAGTATAGTAGGAAAAATTGTAGAACAAGATCAGCTTATTTTATATGAAAAATGAAAAGTTGCATAGTTTGATGCGTGTTGCTTTAAAAAGCCTGTTGTAGATATTAAAAGCAGATTTTTGCATAAGAACTTGTATGAAAAGCAACTAAAATGAGCATTGGTTAAATAAAAATAAACATTTCCTGTGGGAGCATTATGTTGCACCTGGATAATCTTCACCGTTATCAGTGAAACTGGGGCCTTACTGGTGTTTTTACATAATGATGTGCATTAAAGACAGGAACTCTTATATTTGCTGCAGACATCTTTATTTATGAAGCACACAAAGTGATACAAAATAAAGCCTGAACAATGCACAAAATGCTCAGAGGTCTCAACTGAATTGCTCTGATCCTAATTTGCATGTTCAGAGCAACATTTATCAAACTAAACACCGTAGAAAGTTTAGTTTCATGAAGCATCATGCTGTTTGCTGGAGCGATAACAGTTTAGACAGGCCACCCATGATTTTAAAGAAACCTCACACGGATAAATGCAAATGTTGCAGCTACTGCCCTTAACTGATGGCTGGAAACTAAAGAAATTGGAAAGAAAAAAAGCATTCACCATGTTAATCTTTTTAACTGTAATGCAACCTATCACCTACTTCTACCTCATTAGTCCTCTATTTGTACCTCTAGATTAGAAACTATGAGCAGAAACTGTTGGGTAGAGGAGCTTTAACATGTTTTATGAAAAGAATCGATGGGCTTTGGTCAAAAACAGCTGCAATATTCAGAAAACCTGTTCATCCTTTGACAATCTGTTAAATGCTTTTTATCATTTGTGTGATAGTATACATAAAATATTAGTTTTCTCTTTATTATCCGTGTCCAGAGGCATGAACTGAACAAAATTGTCATGAATACTTCTATTATCAGTCATCATGTCAGTGGAAAACCATGCAAAACTTAACATTTCTTTTACTGTCCTTGACGAGGAAACACAGCAACAATTGTGCTCGGTTTCTATCTGAAAAGGTTCTGGTTGCAGCAAAGGATTAAAAGTGGAACACATCACCAAAAACAAAATTTGAAGCTTCAAGATTATTTTAATAAAAAAAAAAGGATATTTTTAAGCTCAAAGTTTCCCAGTTATAGTTTTGCGTGTTAATAAATGCTCACAGAAATGTCAGGGTTAGATGACAGAGAACATGATGCCATGTTTGTTGAGGCGGTCGATGAGGGTGGTTTTGGCGAAAGCAGCTCCTGGAGAATAAACTCCTCCCCTGGAAAAACAAGAACATGTCTCACTGAGAAACAGATTTAAAGTTCTGAAATTATGCTTGGAAGAAAAATAAACCTGTTTTTAAGGTGAAGTCCTGGTTGATTAAAACCGTTCTGCTCTTTTACAGCATCACTCATATTTTATTTTATTTAGTTGTAATATAATGCAATCACATTTTCTCAAAATCCTGCAAATTTGTTGACTTTAGGTGAGAAATATGCCGCAGTTTTGGTGCCGATCCAGGTCTTTGTCCCTTAAAAATGCTAAATATAGCACTCTAAATGTGCAAATCATGGTAGCTATAATTAGGTTTACATGGAAAGTACAAGTGACAAACTGAATTTAAAAGTCGGTGGTGTGTTTGGTGTTGGAGTGGGAACTCACTTCTTGGGCAAAGCTGCCGGTTCGTTGAGCATCGTGAGAGCAGCTTGGACCATGGCGATGGGCGTGGCCACGTATCCGGCCTCTGAGTAATAAAAAATGAATTTAGATGAGCTTTACTCACTAAACACAAGTTAATATCCGTTTCTGAACTTTGACTTTTGTTCTACAGTGGTTACCTGGTCCTTGAATTAGAGTGCGGATCTTGGCGTTAGGTTTTCCCTGCGCGGGGTCCTGACCGTCTGTGTAACCCTCGCCGTAGAAGGAGAACCGGAAGGATGATCCCTCCATCTAACAGAATATATCAATTTCAATGAGTTTTGTTTTGCATATTTAAGCAAATGGGTGTTTAATCCTGACATCTTTCGCTATTTTACCTGCTTTCTGGTTGGTCCGGCTTTCGAGAACATCCCAAAGGAGAAAAACTCTGGATACTGAACAGAGAAATTAACTAATTAGATTTAAAAACCAGAGTTACACTGCATAGACAGTGTTAAATGCATCTTCCTCGTTTACCTTTATGAGCAGGTTGCGTCCCCAACCGAACTTGACCAACAACCAGAACATCATGCCAGCAAACATCAGCCTGATGATGTTGCCAATACCTCCAACTCCAGCATATGCTCCGTACTGGACCTGGGATTTATGGCAGGAGGAAATCATTCACACGGTGCAAATATTTAGTTCAAACTATCCAATCTCATTGATTACTTTAAACATTTGGGTTCAACATGAAAGATACAGTCATTTCAGCAAAATCCAACCCCATATGGCATTTAACAGTCTATAATAAAGAAAATATTTGGCCTTCTAAGCTGACTTAAGAAACAGGGATTGAAGTAAAATCTTTAAAAACAAGTAAAATATTTATAAGGTGAAGAGTGGATTGTTTTATTTTCAGTTCTTAGGGTTGAAGAATAAATCAATAACATATTGCGACAGATACATGATCAATATCAACAAATAATATGTCTGATGGAAAATTAAACGTTCAATATATGAAATATTCACTGGACTCCGATCCAGAACCGCACTTTTAACCTCTCATGGCCTGATAAGCAAAGTGAGTGGAATCAACTCACTCACTCACTCTTTGGTTACCTAGCAACTCACTCACTCTTTGGTTACCTAGCAACAGGCTGTAGGAGTAACTGCCACCAGCAGCAGCTTAAAGTTTCGCCACTGTGACTCATAACTATTTAAACGACGACATGGAGTAAAAACTGTGGATGAAACATGAAAGGTCACTCCACTGGTATTGTGTTTTAAATATCTCTATTACAGATATTTAAAATACAATACTAATCAATAATTATAATGACTAAAATAAAATGCTTATATGGAGATACGTTTTCCAGCCATCAGATCTACTTTAAATTAATAGTTCAAGGTGGAATATCTTGAAACAAAATCCTAAATCAAGTTTAAAATTCTTGATTCAAGTAAGTTTAACTAGTTTTGAAATTCCTTTGCAGTGTGGAGGAGAGATCTTGCATAACCTGTTACTGTTAAAAATTGAATCAATAGTAAAAATATGTTTTATTGGCTGATATTTTCCAGTTTTCTTATTAAAATGCTGCATTGTGGCACTGACCGGCGTGGCTTGATATTCCTCTGCAAGGAAGCGCTGGGTTCTTTTCACCACGGACGGATCAGAACCCATGAAGGGAAGAGCGTACTCCTGGATCTCATTACTGTAGAACAGCGCTCCCCTACAAACATGCAGACAGGTCACATTTTATGAACACTTACTGAGAAGGATTATTAAATTGTAACAATATTATTGATTATTAAATAGCTTTTTTCAGATTTCCTGCTTGTCCTCAGAATGCCTGCAATTTCAATAAATATCAAGTTTTAGAGTCTAAACCAACTGAGAATCACCTCAGTTGTGGAAAAATGCCATTTATGATTATCAGACTCATTTTTGTACTTCTACATGTCCAGCTATAGAAAGGAGAATATGTCAATGACACTGTTACTACTAACAATAATAGAGATTTAACCTAAAGAAATGTCTAGTTCAATGGAGTAAAAATATTAAGTGAAACATTGTAGCTCTGATCAGGCTCATTTTCCTGCCCCAGTCTCAACTCTTTTTCAATCTTTAACATATTTTCTCCCACCATTGCCCCGTATTGTCTTCTGAGGATAACGTTTTGGTGAGAATAAAACGGAAGCGACTGTACCTGCGCCGCAGCTTGGATCCGACGGTGGGCAGAGGTTTGTGGTTAAACTTCCTTCTTAGACTCTGGAGATTCTGGCTGTCGGCGAAGCCGTAGATGGCCGACTGCCACGTCCCGTCATGGATACACCCACCCTGACGGATGAACACAGACAGACAAGTCCTGATGAAGTACAAGGCAGACATATCACGAACAAGAACAACAAAAATTAGAACAAGACTGAAACATCAAGCTGGCTCAGTACACAGACTTATGGGTAATGTAGTATCTGACGTACCTCAGGTCCCATGCTGACAGTCAGAAAGCTCTCCACAGCAGTCAGGGTGCCTGTTCACACAGGCAGGTTAGCATGATGCTAATGGTGAGCACTGCAAAAACAGTTTCTAGTGCAAATATCTACGTACACATGATATAAAACAAAACTAACTCACAAGTAATATTTCTGGAAGATATAGGAGCTTGTTTTAAGTCAAGAAGGTAATGGCTGGATTAAATATGCATTTACTGAATCTGTTCAGATCAGTATATCAGGTCTTACCCTTGAACTGATCTCGTGTGTAGATGACTCCCATGTCTGCAGGAATGGAGTCAAAGCCACAGCTTCCAATGACAAAGACGCCTTTCTCTGCCGCCTGGCTGCTGTAGTTCAGCTGCATGCCCTCCAAAAACTGTCCGACAAAAACACCCAGAAAAAAAACACTCCAGTGATTCTCATATACTGCATTTAATTTAACATATTTTTAAACGCAATGAATATTAAAGGTGACCTATTACACTTCCTTGAACAGGTTAGGATAGGTTTATAAAAAACCTATTACATTTATAAAATCATTCTGATAAAATGAGATTTCCATCTGCTTAGTTCTGTCCGTTTTCAGCTCCTGTCAGAATGAGCTTGTTTAGGGCATCCTGTCACTTTAAATCCAAATAAGCTGCTGCTTATTAAGATTTAATAAGCAGCAGTGTAAACAACGTTTACACTCACACATAAAAATAGCTGCAAACAGATGCACAATTATTGAACCGTACATCTTTGAAAAGCAGAAGTGGAGCCTCCTGCACAACCAGCAAGAATGCAGCAAGTGGTTTCTGGATGGTAAGTCAAAAACAAAACGCTTGTCTCTTCTAGCAGCCATTGTACAGTGAATACAGCAGTAAAACCAGCAGACCAAACATGCTGGAGCTCCAGTTTGGTTGCTAGGTGACAGCGCAGTGCACATCGGTTGGGTCTTGATATCCGGAAGGTTTCTGAAATGGCTCCTTTTCCAAACATTAATTTATTACTATAAAAACTGCTGGATGTTTTTTTAAAGCGCTTGTGCTGTTTTTACAAAGAGCTGAAACCCAAATGGAAGTAAAATAAAATGCGCAAAATGTGAAATTTGCATAGCAGGTCCCATTTAAAAAAAAAGTTAAACACAGATTTAGTTTTAATCGATCTCATCTTAATGTAATGGAGAAGAACCAAAAGAGAGAAACCTTAAATTAGCCTGTGTGTCAGCAGGACTTGTTGAACCCCGTCCAACAGGCAGAGAGCAGCTGCTGTCATGTGGCTGAGTTAGAAATAATTTCATCCTAACCGGCTGCAGCATGAGAATCAGCGTGTCTCCAATTTAATCCAAACAAACAGCTTCAAAGATGAATGTCAGGACATCTACAGGGCAGCACATGTTTCCAGCACGAAGGTCTCACTTAATCTGATTTAAAAAATATTAATCTCCAATCAGTTTTTGAAAAACTTGTAAAAAGATGTTTGAACAATCAGTAGCTAATATCTGCACCAAACTTTCTAAATCGACGGCTAACATCCCATAAACTGAAAATCTTCAGAGGCCAAACTTTGCTTTTTCTCTCCAGTCAAAAACACAAAACTAATATTATTGTGAATCATGTATTGTTTACCTGCAAAATAATAAACTAATCAAGTAATATTTCGATGAAACTAACAATTAGTATGACGTTTGCCTTAATATTTACAGGTATTTCAACTTTTTGGGCCATTTATTTTCAATTTTGTTGGTCTGTAAAAGGAGCATTTACTTTTAAAAACTTTGCTGTGCTCAGCTGGATATGATGGATGAGTAAGAAGTCATTCATCATGTCTTGGAAAAAATGCTAATAAAGATAACAAAATTCAGTTTAAAAACATCAACTCACTACAGAAATCTCATCCTATAACAATTACAAAACTGTCCAAATTTGCAGCTTTCTTCCTCCACAGTCGGGGCCACACAAAATTATTCCAAGGGCCATAAATGGCCCATGCGCCACACTTTGGACAACCCTGGTCTACATGCAGACTGAGATTAAAGAAAACAACACCATCAGGGGGGCGTTGCGCTAACCTGCGGCTCTCCAGAGATGTCGATGTGGTGCGCTCCGTTCTCCACGCAGGCTTTGACCACGGGCTCGCCAAAGAACCGGTACTGTGAACACAAAGACGGACAGAACCTCATCCACACCCTTCTCACACTTCAACAACACTTCAGTCCGTCTCCACCTGGTACAACTGGGCTAGTCCAGAAATAAAAGCCTGTCCTATCAGGTAAGAAACTTTGGTGTTGACTACCACCCCCAGTTAAAATTCAACATAAAGTTTCTATTCCAACATTTCTTTATTCATGAGATTTCTCTTCAGTTTTGTCATTTTCTTAGCCTGCCTTGTTGACTTGTTCATAAATAGATTCTCTAAGTGCCTTGAGATAACTTTTTTTGTAGATTATCACAATAAAAATAAATTTAATTGAATAAATCAATCATTCATTTAACTTATTTTCCTACATGCGCCGACTGTAGACAATGGACTTTAGCATTAGCAGCTATCAGAACCATCAGCAGATGTAATAAAACTTGGAGTCGTTGACCGGTTTAGCTCAGTGACTTTATTTAAAGCTGTTAGAAATCTCTCTAATGGCTGATGCATTTTATTTAAATACCAAAATGCAAACATCTCAACTAAGGATTTACAGCTGATGCTCACCAGAAACTGCTGACTGTCCTTTAAAACTGAAACATGGAGACACTTTAAATGTTTATAGTAGAATTTAGGGCTGAAACTAATAATTATTCTAATAATCAGTTAATCTATCAAATGTTGGACAATTAACTGGCACTTTTCTGCCCATTTTTCATTTAAGCATTTAGGTTTTTTTATTAAATACAATCAGAAATACATTAAAAGATGCTAATTTTTGTATAGTTTTATTTTAATTAGTGCTCTGACTGTTCTTTCAGCAAAATGGCCTTTTTTTGAGTCTGTATTGCTTACTAAATTAGTTGATAGTTTTTTAAATAAATCGATTAATCATGTTAGACCTAATTGAATTCTATAAAACTTTGACAAATGGCTCCAGTTCTAGTGACAAAGATGATCTAACATGTCACTGAATGCTGTTCACAAGATTTTTTCTATTTTCAGTAAATGTTTTAACAATAACAGTTGTTTTGCATTAAACTAAACATTAACTGTGTCTGAACAGTGTTGTAGTCAGAGTGACAGATTAATAATCAGATTATTATGGGATGCTTGGAGCCTTCTGAAGTGATGAACATCTGGTTTAAATGCAGCTGGACTGACTAACTTGAATAACAAGTTTCAGTCCTACCAACAAACACTCCTAGTTCTTCGGAAACCACAATCTCCAAAACAAATAAAAAATGTTAAAATGTGATTTTTTTCTCTCTAGGGAATAAAAATGTGATACAATTTAGGCTCATTGCAGAAGATGAGCTGTTTTTGATTCCACTGTTTTGCCGGAGTCTGAGCCATCTTGGTGCAAAACACAAAACTGCTACAGTAGAAATGACTCTGGCTGCTTTACAATAAAGCTTGTTGTGTGCTGCAGGCAGCGTCTCTCCCTGCCAGAGAAGGCTGCTCTGTGTTTCCTCTGTGCATGCGACGCCGCAGCCACAGAGGAAAACAGAAAGCAGGCGGGCAAGATGAAGCGCTGCGCTTACGCCAGGAGAAGATGCCAACGTGTCAGAGTGGAGCAACAAAGTGAAATGAAGAATTAAATTCTCTGAAACAAACAAATACAAACATTTCTTTGGAGCCAAACGCTTACCGGGCCGACGCAGTTCAGAACGATCACGGCCTGCTTGCACATGGCTGCCAGGGAGTCGGGTTCGCCTACGTCTGCCACGATCACGTCCACCTCTGTCCGGAGCTCAGGCTTACCTGTGAACAGAAACACACCTGAACCGCGGAGCAACACTTGGATTTAGATTAAAAACCAAACATCAGCGTTTATCTGGCCGTTTGGACAAAAGCTGCAAGGAAAAACGGGTGAAAAAAAAAACACAACACCCTCAAGATGTGTAGACGGATAAACATCGTTTATGATGAATTAAGGATGAGTATTTATTGTGTCGTTTGTTATTTAACGTGAAAAAGTTTGATTGTTTGACAAAGCTGTCCGTACTGTTGGGATTGTTAATTTTACTACATTGCTTTTTCATTTCAATAAATATCAATGAATTTGAAAAATATGATGAAATACATTTCCTGTGAGCAGTTCAGTGATTCACACTTCTTTATGTGACTGGAGTAAAGAAGCACATTCAGTCACCTAGAGAAGAATTAATAAATACTTATCACAGCAGTCTTATAAAATACTATGATAAAACTTTAAGTCCCTGTCAGGATTCTTCTTCATGCTCTTTCTTGTTTTTGGTAAATAAAATACAAATGTTTTGTCCGAGACGACATTTCTGTACAGGAATTCAAAATAAAAAAGAAAAAGAACAAGATTGAAGAAGACAAATTCAAAATCTAATGTGAAAAATACTCAAACAACTCTTTAAAAACTTTTCTCCAGTGATGCTTTTTCACCTTTTAATCTTTTTAAGTCATATTTTTCAGATTTTCTTCCTGTAGGTTTCTCTAATGCTTTTTGATTTTGAGCTGATATTTTACATATTTTCAGTTCAAATTGTGAAACTACGAGAGCATATTGCCCTGCTGTCAGTTGAATTAAGTGGAGGAAAACAGGAAGTGAAGGGCTTTTAATCTAATATAATGTTTAAAATGATCAGCTCACTGCCAGGGAAGAGTGAGCTACTCAGCTGAAACATCGAGTATTTCTCTGTGGATTAAAACTAATGAAAACCCGACTTCATAAGAACATTTAAAATGAACATAAATCAACATTTTATGTGAGGAATGTCATCTTATAAACATCATACTTTTCAGAACATTAACATATTTTACAACAAACCTGCATTTCTTTTTTAAAACATTCAAATAAAGTGAAGAACTGAATTTTGGATTTCAGGAATTAATCGTGGAAATTCATTAAATTAATTAGAAATAAAACAGTTAAAACACATAACCATGTTTGTAAATAATCTGACCATGTGCTTAACATTTTGATTTTCTTCCAGGTGAGAGAAGCACAATGGATTAATTATATATTTTTAGTATCTTGAATTAAGGCAAATCTTTCCTGTCAAGATGGCTCTTAAAAAAATATGTAGACTTTCAAAACATTGCTAAAAAATTATGCAAAATATAAAAAAATATATCCAACTTCATGCTGAAAATAAGCAAAACTAATTTGTAAATTAACTTACAAATTACAATTAACAAATCTTGTAAATTTTAACATTTTGATAAAGGAATGAATGAATGTTTAACTCATGGAAAAGCAACTTCCATGCGTAGATTACAACACCCTGTAATGTAAGTTTTCATACCTCTACAATAAATTCAAATTAAAGCTTATTTGACCGGTTCAGAGAATAAACAAAGGACTCATAAAGATGTTGGGCATCGACCACATTCAGAGAGCGATTCACCTGGTCCAATAAAAATGTACATTTCAACACAAACCTAAAGCAGGTAAGCCTAAAAGACGTGAGGCGAAATGCAAATGACTGAATTACAGGAATGTTTTGTGAAGGCTTGACTGTCAGATTACTTAAACTTAGTGAGAACAAAACAACAAAAACATGAATCATAAAAGCTGCTTTTCAGTCGGTTCTGTTTCTGTTTGAAAATAAATACAATGTAAATGAAAGAGAAACGGCAGAGATGATTAATGGGTCGGATCTAATGTTCTGGACGAAGCCTTGGAGGAGTTACTATAGTAACAGCTATGCCAGTTATTACAAATATGCTTCTGTAGAAGTCTGAGGTGTCTGCAAGGCAAAGGACGCATTTTTCTTCCAACCAGATAACTTCAGCTCCAACCAGATAACTTAACTTTCAACCAGATAACTTCAGCTCCAACCAGATAACTTAACTTCCAACCAGATAACTTCAGCTCCAACCAGATAACTTAACTTCCAACCAGATAACTTAACTTCCAACCAGATAACTTCAGCTCCAACCAGATAACTTAACTTCCAACCAGATAACTTAACTTTCAACCAGATAACTTAACTTCCAACCAGATAACTTAACTTCCAACCAGTTAACTTAACTTCCAACCAGATAACTGCGGTGGGACAGGCCGGCATCAGGAGCTGGTATGTCCCCTCAGCTGTCGAAGAGGAGGAGGCCAGTGAATTGCCCTCTAATCCTCTGGAAACTTTTGTTACCAGGATGATAAATTAATAGCTCCTGCTCCAGATTTGCAACTGGAATGGATTTTCCATCAGTCTGGTTGGCATTACTCCATGTCATAATTTCATTAAATGTAATTACTGGGAATGTAATTCCTGTTTTTGTTGAAAATGAAAAATAAAACAACTTAGTAACTGATTTATTACTGAAATTATGAGTTGTAATACTTTTCAATTGATTAGCAAATGAAAAGCTAAAGGAATGCATGAACATGGTAGATAAATATTCTTATAATGCAATAGTCTATCTTCTGAAAAGTAAATATTCATTATCTGTAAGTTATTGTTATAATAATAGAAATAAAAGCTTTAAAACATCAACATGTGTGTAAATACTCTACATTTTTGTGAAATCAGATATTTTTTTAAATATTTGCGATCAGGAAAAAGTGTAGCATATAAATAAAAAAATTATTATCCAATGAACAGAATAAAAAATAGATATCAGTTTAGAAATTAACATTACAGCCAATTAAAAATCTGATTTTTTTTTAAAGGCGATCGTAATCAGGGACATAAAGTGTACATTATTTTGTATAAGATAATATTGCTGTTTTGTTTTGCTTTATCTCACATGTGCATGTTTAAAATGGAGTCTAATGCTCAACATATATACACTATTACCACTTTTATTTCATGTGTCTATTTTAATGCAGTTTATAACAGGGTCAAAGTCATGTCCAACTGTTCAGTCTGCATGAATTGCTTCATCACCTTGAGTTAAGCAACATCTCTGAATCAACCCTTCCACACCAACTAGAATACTTTCTATTTGTCTAAAAATGAACAAACTGAACTAATAGTCATAGTCACTGCATTAAAAACAATCTGCACAACTAATGTGACTGATCGGATACATACCTAGGACTTCAGCGGCCTGCTCCAGAACTTTTTCCAGCTTCTGCTTGCTCCTGCCAGCCACGGCCCACTTCAGGCTCCCTTTGGGTCCCTCGGACGCCGTCCGGGCTACCTCCTCCACCACAAACTGCCCCGTGAAGCCAGAGGCTCCGAAGATGACCAGATGGTACGGCCTGTTGGAGGTTGTCTCTACCCGCGCCATGGTACCAGCAGACACTCAGACAAACAGAAGAAGCTTACTGCGACACCTTTACACTCCAACTGTCACAATGAAGGGGGCTGAGCTGCCCGCTGCGCTTTTCACAGCGCTGCTTTCTCTACTTCCGTAGCCAAACTATGCTAATATGCTAACAGAAAGTTGCAACAGACACGCGCATGACAAAGAGGTTTCATATAAAGAAAACGTGTCATATTTTTGCATTATTCATCACGTTTATTTTTCTAACGAATCGTAAATTTGATCGAAACTCGTCTTGCTTTCTTAAAATTTTCCAACATTGATATTATGTTAGCAGAACGACTTCCTCAGGCTTCTGATTGGTGCTTGTAAACATGTGACGCCCTGTCAGCGTCAGGATCATACGTCAACCTTTCCGCCATGTTGTAAGTGGCATGTTGCTTAGGAAAAAAATACAGCTCTTCTCCGATTTATTTTATGTTCCTTAAATACTTTAAAATTGGCAGCTATCATTATATATATATATATATATATATATATATATATATATATATATATATATATATATATATATATATATATATATATATATATAAGCATTTATTTATGATTATGATTATTTAAATATGCCATTGATAGTATTACCAGGGAATATATTGAATTTAGGGCTGCACAGTGGCGCAGATGGTAGCTCTGCCATGCAGCAAAAAGTTCTGTTTGACTCTTTCTGCATGGAGTTTGCATGTTCAAATGATTTTTTTTAAATAACTGAAATACAACGTTAAGAAAAATACATTAACAGTTCACACATATATCTTAATGCTACGCTAAAAAAAATATGTGTGTTGCTCTGCATTTTATCAAGCAAACATATATCTTACAAACATATAAATACTTACAAATGGGGTTTCCCCGATTGTAAAACGTATACAGTGCATTCATTGTGTTCATGACCTGTTTATCTTCAATTCTTGTTGACAAGGTTACCGGAGAAATACGTCAAAGATAGTCTGCCACTCAGAGTGCTCACACTACAAAATAACAAAGATCGTTTGTAACACATATATCGCATTCTTTTCCTTTCTTAGCATGCATACAGTGATACAATTTTCGAACTGTATGAACTTATTTACTAACTTATTAATGTAACTTATTTCCACTATAAAATGGAGAGTATTTGACTGAATGGCGTCGGAGTGAAACTACTCTACCAGGTTTAATAGGTTTATTGTATTTTCTGTGCAGATTAAACTATTTGAGTGAACATTGAAGAAACATAAAAATAATGTAAATTCTTTCATGGCATGCCTCACTGAATAATACATGCAGACTTCAAATTATTTTAACTGATTTCTCATATAACTAATTGAACGAGATGATGCTAGGAAGTAAAATGACTACATTAAAATAATTTTATTTTTTATTATTGGCGTCTATACGTAACTAAGAGAATTGATGTCTTGCCACAGATAGTATAAGATTAAGTCAAGTACAATGTTAGCACACTTTCAATATAAAAAATAGAAATCCATTGAGCGAATTGTATTGTGTATTTTTGGCAACGGACATACTCTGCCACTCAAAATATGGCTGTCGCGCTGAGGCCGGTAACCGTCACTGGAGAGTGACGTAAATCCCATGCGCCTGCGGCACCACGAGTGTTGCAAAAACATCTTGCGCAGAGGGTCAGGATGCAGCTCAATGTCACTCCGCTTTACTGCCGATATCAGGTACGGAGGGACGTTTTGACTCACTGATCCCGTCCGGAACACAAATACCGGACCATCTACGAAGAGGTTAGCGGGAGGTCAGTGTTAACGTTTTTGTGATAACATCGGTATTTCCTGTAGCACTCTAGGGACGCAAAAGCACGGCTAGCCAAGCTAGCTAACTTAAATAGCAGTTTGTTAACGTTAATACGCAGTTTGTCTGTCTTTAATAGTAACAATAGGGAACTTGGCTGTGCTCATTTTCGAAGTCATTTTGTTTCTGAGAAGTTCTGTTAGCAATAGCAACTTGCTAATTAAATGTACTGAATTTGGCACTTCTAGAGTTTTAGTAGCTTTAATTGTCTTAGCTTCAACTCATTTACCCTTATTTATCCATTTACTTGTAAATATTATGCTTAGCCACATAATAAGTTGATGCTTAAACGGGTAAAAGACATAATGCAGATTGAGAAAAGGACGAAACATGTGCTTCCAGTTAAGTGTTACATATTCCTTCAATCCAAGTTTTCTCTTGTATCTTAGTTTTCTTTTTAGGCTGCGACATTTCACAAAGGTCTCTTCCCTACCTTCCATCGTGCTTTTATGTCTGCTGATCCACCATGGCCACTCAGATTTGTAGAGTGCTGGAGCTGATGGTGCGCTCCTCTTGCTGCCACACCATTAGAAGTAGATCATGTCTGCGAAAGGCAGTGCTGGCCCCAACAACCTCAGTCCCTGGGGGCTCTAATCTTCCTAAAAGGGCCTACAGCCTTGACTCTTTTGGTCCCGGTCGGCCCTCGATGGGTCCCAGTTCACATCAGCCCCGTTCAGAGAGAACATCCCCCTCGTCAATGCTGGCACAGAGGAACCTGTCTGCAGCAGCTGTACAGGTTGGTAATTTGTTTTATTAGACTCTAGCCTTTTATTTCTTTACATTTTTTTTCTTTTTAAGTGACGCCATTCTTAACCCACAGGTTTAATTTAGAAATGCATCTTTTTCACACATTAAGCATAAAATATGTAAAGAAGACAGTCATTTTCAATGTAGTGAATATTAATAAACCTGATGTGTTTATAGACTGAACATGATGCAAGTTTAGTTTTCATATGTTTTATAAATAGGTAAAAATATATATATATATATTCTGAGCGATATGACTGTTATGAAGTTAACAGTTTCATTTTTTTCACTCTTCGTTGGCATTTGTTCAGTTAGTCACAGTGCATATCTTTTTCGCAGGGCCAGTTTCGTCCTTTGTGCCGCTACGACTACCTGGATCTCGGGGAGGTGGAGGAAAACCTACGCCGTGCACAGGCTTCTAAAATAATGAGACACTTCATAGTTAATCCAGATCTGGCCAATGTGGTCGCACAGCATTTGGTGCCTGACCTGCAGGACGCTAAGACCATCATCTTCGAATGTAATCCAGGTGAGAAGCAGCAGATCTGTGATGTAGCCTTTGTGTTAGGGCTGACATCAGAATAATCGTGATGAATTGATTATTGGGATGATTGTCAACTAATCTAGTAACTGATTAATTGTTAATTAAAGTAAATTAATTCAAAGAAAGGCTATTTGCTGAAATAGCAACATACTCAGAGCAGTAATTAAGGCAAAACTGTACAAAAAAATTATAGATGTTTAATTTAAGATTAAATAAACCTCCTTTGTCTAGAAATATGTTTAACCCAGAACTTTTCAAGTGCATAGATTTGATTCACTTGGTTCAAATTCTGTAAACAAGCAAATTCTTGACACTTTTTAAATCAGTTAATCCAAAAAATATTCAGCAGATCAATAGATTGTATAGATGTTAAGTCAATCAGAAAGGATTTTTCACATGTTGATGCTAGAAGTACATTATTTAACCACAGATGCATATTTTGCTCCAAGTGATCTACTACTATGTTGCTACTACAGGAATACTGTGTTATTACATTTTAGGCAATTTTTGCATCTTTCACTGTATTTCTGATATTGTATAAAAATGGCTCAAGTAGTTAAATTAAAAAACTTCACATATGCCAATTTTTTTTTATCGGACTAATCATCTGAATAATTGATTACTAAATACTTATTGGCTGCAGTGCTACTTTGTAGAAGATTTACAGTTCGGTTTGTTGTGAATGTCTCGTTTGCAGGTCCTGGTGTTTTGACCAAAGCTCTGCTGAATGCTGGAGCTCAGAGAGTCGTTGCTCTGGAGCGAGACCGGACCTTCTTACCTGACCTCCAGGTAAATTCCCTTCCTCTCGGGATCACATTCTTTCTCACCTCTTTTAAACATACTTAGTTACTGACAAATTCATTTTTGGTAGGATGTATTTTTTAAGGTAAGGTATTGATGAGGTAAGGTATTGATTTGTGTTTCAGGAGCTGGAGTCGCGTCTTGATGGTCAGCTGGAGGTGGTTCACTGCGACTACTTCAGGCTGGACCCCATCGGCAACGGCAACGTGAAACCTCCGACCATGTTTACTGATAAACTGTTCACCGACCTGGGAATATCGGAGTCTGCCTGGACTGATGGTGAGGAGAAAAAGATGCAGATTTTACTGACGACTCCTGCATAGGTTGAAGGAACGACTTCCAAATGCTTCCTTTCCTTATTATGGGCATGGTATCGGTATCGCCCGATAGCAGCTGTCAAATTTAATATCGGACATCGGCCATTCCGTCAAATTAACTTGCAGATGTGAGTGTTTGTGTGTGTCTGTTTTCAAAAAGCTGAAAAGCATTTGTTGTTGTGTGTATTTGTGGGTCTGTGCAGACGTCCCTGTGAAGGTGGTGGGGTTCCTGCCAGAGCGTAACGGGCGTGGCACGCTGCTGAAGATGGTTTACGCTCTGTTTGAGCGATTGTCTGTCTACAGATACGGAAGAATAGAGCTGAACCTCTTCATCAGCGAGAGGGAGTACACGGTAAATATTAAAAATAATAAATGTGTTTGTCTCTATAACGTTTGATGCAGATTTTAAACAGGCATTTCTACACTTTGTTGTTGGCATGAGGTTTGGTTATGAACTGATCTAATGGTTGTGTAAAACCTGTTTGTTAATCCATCAGAAACTGATGTCGCGTCCCGGTGAAATGATCTTCTACAGAGCCTTCGGCGTCCTCTGGCAGATGGCGTGTGATATCCAACTTCTGCACAAGGTACGCTTCTCCTTTAAGTTAGTGCCTGCGGTTTTTATCTTTTGTGTTCCTGTTGGCCATTTGCACGTGGCGTAGCGACATAAATCATGTGGCGTGAATTCAGGTAAAATCGGTAATTTGATCAATACCTCAGGAGGGAGGAGGTACGGGTCGGTTTCTAAGCTAGCTGTTTCGTAAATCCGTCTATGAGCCCCAACCAGGTGTGTTACGTTCACAGACAAATTAGCTCGACTCGAACAAGTGGAGCAACGAGTGAACTGACAAAAACAACTTTGGAAAACAGTTTCAGTCACTCAGTCAATACTCCTGATTCTCATTTCCGACATCCATCATGGCGCCTCGAATGATTAAGTGACGTAGCAGCCATGACATGAGATTCTCACTGTATGAAAACTTTCAATAGAAATACTGTGGCTCTATTGTAATACTGTAATATCTGCATTAACACAAAAATATATTAAAAAAAACTTATTTAATCCAAAAAGAAATCAATACCCCCGCTGCTGCCCAATAAATATGATTATTAAGATTATTACAGTAAAATATTATCTGTAGCATTTATATCTGGTAACGTAAGTATAATAAGTTAATGTTAGTTTCTGAGTTTCTGCCTTGCTGCTTGGACTGACTTATCAGATCTGCCTCTTATACCTTAAAACAGTGACGCTCTTTTAGTTTCCAGTCTTTTTGTTGCCTAGTTTCAGCCACCTGACTAACAGTGTGCAGCCATGTAATTAACCTGTGAGGACTATCAACATTTTTGCTAATAACAATGATGTGCCAGTAATGTTTTTTTAAACGGTATAACCTACAAAAATGATTTGAAAATATAATAAAAGCAGCTGATATGTGAGGATGCATGAAAACAACTGGCTTTCTTGGAAAATAGATGATTTTTGGCTGTTTTTATGCAGTTTGCTGACATATAAATATGTAGATAGATTTATTCTATCTACATATAGAATAAATATGTAGATAGAATATCTATATATTCAATCTACATATTCAGGCAAAATCTGTAATTTGATCAATACCTGAGGAGGGAGGAGGTACGGGTCTGATTTACTGCTTATTTGGATTTACTGTCCAAATAAGCAGTAAATCATTTGATCATTTGATATAATAAAAAAAATGAGTGAGATCAATTTGTTTCTATATTTTGAGTAATATTTAAAGTGATGTTGTGCTTTAATATTGTTGAAAACATTTGACATAAAGTAATAGTTTTTTTTTTAAACAAAAGTCATTTTTCCCTGTCTGAACCTCATTATTAATGTTTTCAAAAGCAATTTTGTTTTTTTTTAACACTTCATAATCTATTGTATTTATAATTTCGGTTCTTCTGTTTAGTTACTTTGGATATTTAAAATGTTGTCCAGCTCTAGTATTAAATGTTCTTTGGAAATTAAAGTTTAAAACCAGGAATAACAGGGTGGAAAACTAGTTTGAGTTGTGAAGCTGTAACTTTTTAAAACCTTTCTGTACCTTCATGCCGGTAACTGATCCATGTCTGCAACGCATCATGACATCAGAGAGGAAACGTCTGTTGATATTTCATTCCTCCACCTCCTTATCTGTGTGTTCAGGAGCCCTGGGAGTCGTTTACTGTGTCTTCAAGGCAGAGTGCGCGCAACTCCAAGAGCAAGGTAACAGAGCCAGTCCATTAGCAGCAGTGATGTAAACATTTAAAGTGTTTAATGCAACATTTGGCCTTTTTCTCTCCCTGTAGCTTCCAAACGATCACCTGTGCCTGGTTCGCCTGCGTCCCCGGGCCGACCTGTTCTCCTCAGGCCTCACGCCCTCCAACGCCTCAACTCTGCTGATGATGGTCAAACAGTGTTTGGCGAAACGGAAGGTCAAGCTCATCGACAGGCTCAAGTAAGCAGACGGCATCAGGCGAAGCTAGCGTTCACGTCACACAAGCAGCATCACATCCTCACACCTTGAGGAAAACCTCAAGGTGTGAGGCTTTCCAAGTGTGGAAAGTGTGGAAAGGTGTGATCCATGATTATTGGTTCTATTTATTTTTTTGCACAAAATTATTCTTAGATAATGAGATTTTAGTCTTAATATTTTTTTAGTTTATTACGTTTGTAAACTGTGGAATACTTATTACTTTAGACCAACATTTAGCTTAATATCAGAGCAAGAGAAACTCCTGTTAGTTTATTACTGAGCAACCCAGAACAAGAATCAAACATGGAGAACCAACATTTAGTTTTATACCCGACTAATCCAGAACAAACTTAAGGTCCAGGGAAACCCCTACTAGTTTCTAAATTATGGACTGCTTATTCTTATTAAACATGGGGAACCAACATGTAGTTTTATATTTTACTTTTTTGTCTTTCTTTTGGTTTTGTTTGTATTTCCTTCTAATTCATGTAAGCCATTGTACAGCCCATACAGACCAATTCAATTCAATTTACTTATAGGGAACCATTTCATAATAAATGATGTCATCTCAAGGCACTTAACAATATATTCAGATGTGCTGAAGTTCCCTTAGGGTTGCTAGGTAACGGACTAGGGTTGCTAGGTAACGGACTAGGGTTGCTAGGTAACGGTGCAGTGACCTTTGATTGTGAGGTTTTTGAAATGGCTAATTTTCAAGACACCAAAAAACATGAACTTACTGTGAACAAACAGTTGGATGGTTTCTTTTAAGTGCTTACACTGTGTTTAGAAGCAATTAGGATCCAAATGGAAGTATTAGAAGCATGTTTTTAATCATTTTGTTCATCTTGTCAAAGCATGTGTGGTTTTCTTTCACCATGCCTCTTATTTGTTTGATTTTTTTTTTTTTTAGTGTGTGGTCACCTGACAGTGGGAGCAAACTGTTATCAGACTTGGGCTTGCCAGAGGACATCCTGACTGGAAACGTTTATCCAGACGAGTATCTTCAACTTTTCCAGCTGATGGACAAGAGTCAGGAGTTCACACAGAGCTGGCTTTATGAGGAGATCCTGGAGAACACACAGCGGGAGGGCTGGGGCTAAAATAACAACACAACTAAACATGTGTTCAATAATCTACTGTTGTATGACGAAACAGGACAGATAAATAGCCATAGGAGAATAACAAACAATCCATCAGTTCTGTTACTGAAATAGCTTAAAAGTTTCTGCTATAAATATAATTCTTCTTATTTGTTTTACAGTGTCTTCATAGTTTGGACATAAATATACACAAACTGCGGCCCTTCATCCATCACTGCAGCTTCAGGCTGTGCAAGTGATCCCATACATCAGACATCCTAGTGTGCTTCACTTGATAACACAGCTGCTGTTTTATTTAATCAGCTTACTGCAGTGTAACAACTTGCATAGGTCTTTATATGAAGCAAACCAAGGAAAAAAGCAATGCAGTGCTGTTTCATTATATAACAGCAGCTGTTTGTATTTTTATATTTGTGAGTTCATGATTGTTTGTGCATGTGAAATCTCATGCTTTATGAAATATGTGAGTTAGATATGTTAATTTAAAAACAAAATATATCATACTTTTTATGTCTAGCCCAGGTTTTATTGGTGCTCTGTCATTTGGTCATAAATCACATTGATTAATAAAGCTATTATTTGCTTTCTTGGTCATTGACAAAGAAAATGTGATGATTTGAAGTTGTTTTGTATCATTTTTTCCACATTTTTGTCTAATTGTTTGCAGAAACCCACAGATCAGGTAGATAATCTGTTTTCAGAACAACCCTGTGCTCTCCACAAATCTGGCTTTTATGGAAGAATGTTTAAAGTCCCCAAAATGTGAAGAAAAATGACTATATCCTTGAGTAAACATGGCGGTGGCAGCATAATACTATGGGGATGCTTTTCTTCAAAAGGGCCAGAGTTATTGGATGCAGTGCAGTGGTAAATAAACTGCTAACTGGTCATAGGAAGATAGAGCCAGATCTTAAATGGTTCAGATCAAAGAGTGTGTTAGGATGAGCTAGTTTAAGTCTAGGCATAAATCTACTTTATAATTTGTGACAAGATATATAAACTGATGTTCAGGATGTTCAAATCTGAATGACCTGTTTGGAAAATTATCTGTCTCAGTGCACAAACCTGGTAGAAACAGGTCTCAATACCAGTCCTCCTTCCTCTGGACAAAAATCTACTTTTCTAAATTCCTTTTCTTTTCACACTGGGTAGTATGTGGCCCAAGGTGGTTTAGATCAAATTTGAAAGAAAAATTTCAAACTAAGAAAATATTTTTTTTTCAAAATTTCTGTTTTTTCCAGAAATTTTCAACTTTTTAAACTCAGAAAATTCCTTGCAGTAAAGACATATACTGAAATTAATTAAGAATTTCTGAGTTCTTTTCTAGCAAAATTCAAACTTTTAATTGAAACTCAAAAAAATTTCTTGTTTGTTCTAGAAACTTCCTGAGATTAAATTCAACATTTCTGAGGTTCTAGCAAATTTTTGACTTTTCAAAACTTTTTCTTGAAAATTTCTGAGATTAATCTGAAAATTTGCGTTTTTTTCTCGGACATTTTTAGACTCAAAAAATATTACTTGTTTTCTGTAGAAATTTTCTGATATTAATGTCTGAGGCTTTTTTCTTTCTTTTTCTTCCTTTTTTTTTTAGCAAAATTTAAACTTTTGAAACAAACAAAAAAATTCATCGTCTTTTCTAGAAATTTCTAGAAAATTTCTGTCTTTTTTTTGGGCGGAAATTTACAACTTCTTTCTGTATACAATGACTAACACACCGTCGCACCCTTCACATTTTTGTGCTGCTTTCTGTCACGCTAAACACAAAGTGAAACATGGACGATAGATGGCGCTAGAGCTCGTGGTCGGTGTAGCTGACACTCCGCCCGGGCCCGAGGAGAGCGGCAGCAACGACCCCTGGCTGTCTGTTTTGACTGCGGGTAGCGCTTGCATTACACTCCGTACAACAACATCCTCGGCAAGGTGTCTGATGCTGAGCTCTCCGCCCTTCAGCCTCTCTCTTCAGCCGTAAGTACGTCCTGACCGCGCTGCGTCGTAACGTTTATTCCGTTGTAGCAGTGGCACTACAGCTAGTGCGTGGAAGCGTAAAGAAAATGACGGTGCGGGTTCCTAAAGGTGGCCAGATGTGTCTCCTGTTTGGCTGGGCGCTAGCTAATGCTAGCCTGGTAGCAACATCCACTAACGTCAAGACAGACGTAGCGATTCCACATTAAATGGGTTAAAATGAAGTATTTGTTTCTAGTTCCTCTCAGAGGTTTTCCGTCTTTTTAGTGAAGCAGCACAAACCTCGTTTATTATTTCTGCTTCGTGTTTCAAGAGCAACGTTCGCAACTGACAGGTCACAAATACAACATGTTAATTGAAAGCTCAGCTGTCAGTCACGCCTGGCTTTCTAAACTGCCTGCGGACAGCTATGCGGTTTTATTTACTAAATAATCAATCTCATTCTGGAGACCTGGCATCTTATTTTGTCTGCATGCTGTGCTTTTGGATTTACGCTGAATGTAAAATACGGACATAAGGTCTGAGCTGTTCTGTTATTCATTACTGTGGCTTAGAAGATCTGAACTGTAGCCAGCATCAGCGCTCCACCCAACTGATTGGGATAGTTCAACTGCAGAGTTCAGGGCTTTTATAGCAACCTACAAGATTTCACCGAGTGTCGGCAAATTGCCAGGGGCGCACCCAGAGGGTTTGTAAAGGGGGCCAGATGTTGGTGGGACACCAAAACCAACAGACTTAACAAAAGTTTTATTAGTCATGTCAATAATAGAGCCGTACAGAATTAGGAAAATATGCAACATGGAATAATATTGGTGAGAGTTACTATGACAATATGACTTGCAATAAATAAATACATTTTTTAGACATTCCTGCTTTTGGTTGATTGTGAGTAGTTTATCCAGCTACTAGAACAGAAGTTTACCATTATTTCCAACTCAATAAGGTTTTATATCAAAGAGTTTTGGGCTTAGTTGTATTATTTTTTTTAAATAAATTGATCAATATGCTGCCTCTTTTGCTTGAAAAACATTTTCATTCTGCATTAAGCAAGTGTTAACAAATATACTGTATTAATGGCACACAGGGCTTTAAAGCATGGCACCTGAAAAATTAGCCAATATTTTTTACAGTCCAGGCAGTTCTTTGCAATATGCATATTACCCATGGTTGTATTTTCATTACGAACGTGCACAAAACTTTGTTTATATTCCACTCATGTCAACAAAACCCAATTTTGCACTTGTGGTGTTTCCATTAAATAAGAGATGCAATTAAAATATGTTTATATTTGCCTTACGTTTGTTAATGCAATAAGTCATCAAAAACATGCTGCGTCATCATCTTTGTCATTTTTGCCAGTAGTAACACGCATGATTAAAAAAAAAAGTTTCCATTGCAGTTTTGCAAATTGTACTAATTTTGATTCACCACTTCATTATAGCACAAAAACTTTTTTCATAAAAAAACCTGTTTTTTAAAAAATTGCTGTTTTTCTGTTAAGCAAATTTATTTTCATAATTCCAATTTGCACTTATTGTCAATGGAAACGCAATTAGTGACAATGCGATGATTATATATTGTGCAGCCCTTGGTACTGAGTGTCTCTATGCTAAAAATCAGTTAAATCGATAAGTTACCACATGCTTTTTTTGTAGCTTCTGGTAATGTGTCCATGTGTCCATAATTTTGAAAAGCTCTCCCTCTCTTGGTCTTTAACTTATAATCACTGTATCATTTTAAAATGTGAGTTAAGCTCTTGCAAATGACAAAACATTTGACATGAAAATGTTTTGAAAGTTTAGCTAACTTACCTCATTTTAAGAATATTTAAATGTAACTTTGTCTTTTGCTCTCCTAATTTCATGTTTTTCTATTTCTCATGGTGGTAAATCCACTCCACCAAGTCAATGTTACTTTAGTTTTTAGTGGGTGAGTTTTAACAAACAGATCGGGATATTTATCCTCCGTGTTTGTCCATTTGGCTGAAAGCCACTGTCTGCCTCTGTCCTCTTGTGTCGTGTATTATTCATGGCCCCCTGTGGTGTGAGGGCACTGATTATAAAGAAGAGAGGATGGCTGTTTGGAGACGGATGTCTCTGTGGGAGAGGATCGTTTGACGACCAGATCCTGCATAACAGAGAAACTCCTAAAACGGGTCAGAATAGCGTCTGTGATTGTGATCTTGAGGTTGCTGGAGCGTAAAACTTAAATGTCAGAGATGTTTGTCTCAGTGCGTTTGTTGGATCAGTCGCAGGCTGGAGCCGTGCTAAGTTTGTCCGTTTCTTTTAAAAGGTGAGGAAAAGCAAACAGTCGTTTCATTCAGAGGGTGTCGTCTCTTGTTAAAATATAATCTGCTTATGAAACATAGGTGGTCACAACGCGTTATGTGCGCTCACCTCCCTGTAGATGGAATAAGCTGCAGAAAACTGGGACAGCTCTGTTCCTCTGAGATCGGCTGTAATTAACCTGGATCTGCGTGTTGGGTGAGATTTCGGATTGTTTTCGTATTGAGCCTTCTCCTAAACTGGATTTTAATTTATGCCTTTATCTCCTTTTACATTATTGAGGGAATTTCCAGTACTTTTACCACCTAAAAGTTGATTTTTAAGAGATGGCCTAACCAGTTCCAGTCTAAAATCTGGGTTCGGACCAGTTGTTGAAGGGCAGGTCTAGGGGTTAGTGAAAGCTTAAAGTGGTTAATCTGGTTGTGTCAGTCTTGACTGCTGCTGAGTCAACTGTAAACAGAAGCAAGGCAGTAAGAGTGAAGAAAGAAACTGTGCTGTTGCATAATACTGATTTGCGCTTTACGTTGATTTACCTGTTCGTTCACCTGCCTGCTTTTTCCAATTCAGTTCAATTAAAAATACTTCATTGATCACAAAGGGAAATTAAATGTTGTTATTCATATTAATTCAAATTTTTCAGAGTTATTGTTGATGATGATGATGATGGCTGTTGGCAGCACAGATCTCCTGTAGCAGTCTGTGTTACAGCGGTTTTGAAGAAGCCTCTGACTGAAGACACTGTTTTTCTCTCATGAAGTAGATTATCGGGGTTGTCCATAATTTTCTTGATTTTGTGTAATCCAGGTTTATTTATCTATTCCAGATTTTCAACTAAGGAACATAACATGTGAATTAAACATGTTCCACACTGCTAAATTGAATTGAATTAAATTTGAGAAAAATGGGTCATAATTTAATGTCCAGAAAATTTTAAAACTGCCAGAAAATTTTAGCAATCAGAGTTTGGCAAAATATGCAGTTTAAGAACAGAAAAAAGTTAATACTTTTATTCCCCTGTCTTAAAAACAAAGGTGGTGAAACTCAGGACCTTAAACTTGATTACACTGCAAAAAATAAAAATAAAATAATCTTACCACACTTGAAATAAGACGAAACTAACTTGCAAGTTTTCAGCAAGAAATATGAGTTTCTTTCAAGTAAATAATTCCTTAATATTGATGAAAAGGTGCTAGCTTCACTGCCAGGTTATCTCACTTACAGCCAACACTTTTTCATAAATATTAGGGAATTATTTACCTAAATAAGCTCTTAGAAACTGGTGAAAAGCTATGTGTAAGTTAGTTTTGTCTTATTTAAAATGCACTAAGATATTTGCACTGGAAATTAGACAAAAATCCTTGGTAAGATTTTGTGTTTTTGTGATTCATCTGAGCATGTAATTATTTTCTTATGCTGCAGAGTGAATGTTTGACAGTAAAAACAGATCTTTACCAGTTAAAAGTTATAATCAGCTGGAAGAAAGCTGCAGTCATGCAGGTTTAAGACAAAAGAAAAGAGTTGGACTGTAACTTCATGTTGATAATCTCTTCTGGCTCAAAGGTTCATTTGACAGCTTGGGAATGATGCCACACTTGTTTCACATGTTTGTTTTCTGTCTAAATGGACTCAACCCTGTCGGCCATGTTTAAGCTTTGTCTGAAGTCGGGTTGTTTAGTCTCGTTTTTGTCGTCTCTGCAGGCCTGAAGAGAGGCTTCCCTGACTGCAGCCGCTGGTCCTCACTGCAGAAGCCAATGGATCATGGTGGTTACTTTTCACGTTTCTATGGTTGAATAAAAGCTCAGAGCAATTGTAGAGTAGTAATTATATGTGATTTAGAGAGAAAATAGCAGCTGAGAACAGGGGAGGTTGTTCTGGCAGCATTTTAGCGATGCTGTGGTTGCTGTTGTCTCAAGTTGCAACAGACAGTCTTTAAATAATGTACAAAGGAAAATGAGGCCCTCTCTTTCGTTTTTAAATGTATTTCTATTCTTTTCTGTACCAAGCTGATCCAATCTTTTTATCCTCAGGTCTGTTTGAGATGGAGGGCAACTCGATGTCACAAGTTCACGTTGATGGCTTTGATCTCTGTGACAACTTGTCAAACTCGGAGGCCCTCACCGCCCAAACGCAAAACCTCAATGAGACACTCGCACAAACTCTCCCTCTTCCCCAAAACGATGAGGGAGGAACGCGCAGCCCCGGCCAGAAACCCTCTCTGGGCAACAATGAGAAGGAGGAGGAAACGGGGATAGAGGGATACTCAATAGGAAGCAGAGACGTGGATGAGGAGGAAGATGTGGATGAAGTGATGAAGGAAGAAGAGGAAGAGGAGGAGGAATCTGAGGCGTCAAGTTCTTTGATATGCTGCCAATCACCAGACAATCTGATGACTGATTCCTCTTATTCAGAGACAGGTACTGCTCAAACATCCATGCTGATCGTCGTTTTGAATCTCTCCGCGTCTTTTTAGTTTTTTAAATAACAATGGTCAACAGCCAAAAAAATTGTCTGGGGTTTTTCAATTTACAGAAATCCAAATTTGTAACATTTATTTAATAGACTCCAGGGTTTCCCACAGTGTCTTTTAAGCGTGGCGGGCCACCAGGCTTTTCTTGGTGGCCCGCCAGGCTTATATGTGGTGCCACATTATTGTTTTTAGTTTTTTTTTTTTAAGTATTACCTTTTTTATAGCTGGTGTCTAGGTATTAATCTACCAATGGTGCACAACTATCAAGTGATAATATCAAAGTTCCTGTTAACTTTAAACATTGTTAAACTCAAAAACATGGCGGCCGGCTGGATGATTGCCCTAACGCCCCGAGCATCAAGGTCAACAAGCTTTCTGGGGGAAACCCTGCACTCTGTTAGAAAACAATTTTTTTCTTCTAAAACCTTTTTTGGATGATAAACATTAACAGAAATGAATTGATAATGTCACAAAAATGTAATCGATTTAGTCAGAAGATCGGATTTCTATGAATCAAGTTAGAATAAAACCTGACCAGAATGAGAAAAATGGATGTCCTTTTTGGATTCAGTTGAAAAAACATATACAACTTCCAAAAATACTTTTTTTGTAACCCAGTGTCATCTTTACAAACAAGCAATTATTCATTCAAGTAGAAAACACACACCAGCACTGAGTTATGGCTAATAAATCATAAAATGGGAATCAGCAGGTTGAAAGTATAAGAAAAAGATTTTGCAGAAATAACTTTGAAATGATGTAAAGAAAAATAAAACCTGAAACGTTACTTCAGCTCTGAACATGCAGGATTCCTTCTGCATTCCCTCATGTTATCTCACACTCCCACATATCTGCTGCTGTGGTGAGCTCTGCACGTTTTCACATTCTGGTGGCAATCACTCACCAGAGCAAAGCCGTCATAACCGAGTGAGTTTTTTTACATTAAAGAACTGCAGGAGGAGTCATGTTTAACCTTAAAATCTGATACTAAATGACTCACCAGAGTTAGCTTCACCTGGGCGTCATCTGGATAAAGCAGTGATTTAGGAGTAAATTGGGGTGAGCTTCATTAACTTTTGACAAAATATCTTAATATTAATATTTTTCATTGTTATATTGAATAATTGATTAAATATGTTCAACAACCGAAATAATTATTCACGTCTAAATTATGCTGAATGCATTGCAGCTTTTATTTTGGTATTTAAAGAACATTAAATCAGGAAATCTATAGAAAAAGCAACTGATAAAATGTACTTGTACACCTAAAACATCAACATTTATTAACAAAAACCAGCAGTTTTTCTGTAATACTATTTTAAAATATCTGTCACCATTCAGTACTTCATAAAATCTGCTTTTTGAAGGTGCAACCTGGACACTGTTGCCTTGCAGGAAGCAGATTCAGGGTTCAAATCTCAACCTATGTTCTTTCTGCATGTTATGTGGCGCGTTTAATAATCTACAATACATACAACACAGAGAAACCAAATGAGAATGCAAGATATGAAGTTGTGTTAATCTACTTATTATTGTCTAAATAGATTTGGCAGTTTATTATGTTGAGGAGAGAAAGAAAGAAAAAAGAGAGACAAGTAAAAAATTGTTTTAAATAATATGTCAGGTTTACTTCTGGGTCAGGGCTATAAATAAAGTTAATTGGGTTTAAACTCTACAAATAGTACAGAAAATGTATGAAACCTGTAGTATCGACATCCTCCAGCAGATGGCAGAAGTCAAGAATAGGAATCAGCAGGTTTTTGAAGATAGTTCCTGTTTACAGAAATCAGTAAGGAAACTTTGGCTTTTTATGGGTTAATTTTAGCATTGGGTATGTGAAGTCAGAGGAAATGTACATCTTCTGACTGTAACAGAAACACAATATGGCCTATAACTAGGCCTGTCACAATAACAAATTTTGCTGAGCGATTAATTTTCAAAAAAATTATTGCGATAAACGATAATATTGTTTCAAGACCTTTTGACACTGATTTAATGGAAATGACATAATAATACATGCGATTTCCTGCCATAGATAGATGCACTTTATTTTCAAAACAACACATAACACTGGAACCAGGGGCGCAGTAAAGGGGTGAAAAGTGATGATGATTCTAGGGGCCCTGACCAGCAGGGGGCCCTCCACAATTTAATTATTTATTTTTTTGCTCATAGCAATAAAATTAAAAAAAAAAAATCGGGGTCCTGTCAAATACAAAATTAATAATTTTGTATTTTCAAAGATTGTTTTTAGCAGTAAAAATTAAATGTTGCCCCTCCCAGACCAAAAAACACACATCCGTTTTTACCCTGAACTCCCCCCTATCTGCGTTAAATGGTTTGTTCCTGCTTGGAGCTCTTAACAATGACGTATGCAGCTACAGTCAGTAGAAGCTGCAGCTGAATACAGCGGCGACTGTGCCAGTTACTACGGCTGCTAAGAAAAGTTATAAAATCAGGTTTTNATCTGCGTTAAATGGTTCGTTCCTGCTTGGAGCTCTTAACAATGACGTATGCAGCTACAGTCAGTAGAAGCTGCAGCTGAATACAGCGGCGACTGTGCCAGTTACTACGGCTGCTAAGAAAAGTTATAAAATCAGGTTTTCAAAAACAAAATAGAGAGAGGGAGAGAGAGAAAAAAGGCAAGAGTGTTAATTTATAACCCAGTTTTTCTCCAAGAGAGGTGGGTAGACTGTGTGAGATTATCAACCATTTAGCATAATTAGCTTAGCTACAGACTACTGTTCACTAGCATTTAATGAAGGAAAAAAATATACAGTAACACTTTATTTGAAGGGGTGTGCATAAGACTGACATGACACTGTCATAAACATGACATAACATCTGTCATGAACATAAAGAAGTCTTTATGAATGTTTATGACAGTTATCATGAAGTGCCATTCGATAAATAATGACACTTTTAATGCAAAGTTGCTCTAAAAGTTGCATTGAAAGTCCATTAAAAGTGCCAACTTTGTATGATTTTGAAAATTATGATAATTTAATAACAAAAAACGCACTTGGATAAAAACTAAACAACATAAAGCCAAAGTGGAAATAAATACTGCATTCAACCAAAAGAGTGTAGATTATGAAGTCTGTATACTATAGTAACCTTCAGTAATCACTAGATTTAAATAGAGAAGACAGGCACATCCGACTACCTAATGCAGTAGTTCACACTACACGATTTTTTGCCTCTATTTTCCCCTTATGACAATCTTAGATCATTGGGTGATCTAACATTGTCGCTGGTGATTTCGTAACCGATCATCCTGTATTGTGATTTAGATCACAATAACCCCTGATCTAAATCGGGGGTTTTCCCCAACTGGGAGCTTAATGCAGCCTGTTGAATGTGACAGGTAGCCAATCTGTGTCTCTTCTGAGGGGAAATTACGGAGGGAGGGGAATCCCAAACAGTTGACACAGCGCAACCCGAAGTCCAGCGGACATTGGTGATGATATGTGGAAACAACATTAATATTTATTCAACATTTCGTGCAAAGAATATAGAAATGACAAGGGGAGGAACTGGAGCCAAATTGCTACCGCAGTTGATAAACCTGGTAACTTTTCAGCTGTTCTACATTAACATAAATAGGTTACAATGATTTTCATTCAGTCAGGACTTCACGCTGACTCTAGCCACATGCGTCACAGGTAGATTGTAGTAATTAATTGATTAATGCCTGATTTTAAAATTAGTTAACTGGATT
>NW_015113246.1:32051-149754 GCF_001443285.1 Poecilia latipinna | reverse complement strand
TAGCCATTATTTTGTGCCCAGGTGGCTGGACATCACACGGCACAATCGAACCCGATCGAACCGTTATACCTAGGATTTCTGTCGGCTGATGTGTCAGATTTTGAAAATTGGGCCAACAATCGGCCGACAACTCGTGTAGTGTGCGGTGGGCATTACACTAAGGAAATGAGGAAGGGAGGGTCAGTGGAGAGCAAAGGAGCTGAGCCTTTTTTCATTCAGTGTCATCAAGAGAAAAAAAAAGATAGGAAGAGACGATAAAGCCGATAATTAAAATGAGGTCGATGGGTTTAATTTATCATGCGATTAATTGATTTATTGTTTATCGCGACAGGCCTACCTATAACACATTTTGCTGGATGATTAATTGACCCAGAAGTTATTTTGATAAATGAAAATATTGTTGTTTTGAGAACGTTTTCAAGTGATGGAATGGAAATGGCATAATAATGCAAGTACACCCTGTCAAAGATCAATAAACTTTAATTTCTAATGAACGTTTAATTCTGGGAAATAAATAAAACACCTGAAACAATGAAATGGATTCTGTAGTCTCCATTGAGACCAAAGCACCAGATTGAAGATTTTGTCCTCCAGTATTTGTAGAAAGTGAGAGAGACAAGAACATTTATCAAGCTTATTTTTGATTTATGCAATTAATTAAAACAAAAGTGCCTGTCTCTTAAAATTAAGCTTTTTTTGCTAACACTCTTAAGCACATTTGTATGTAAATCAGCACTGATCTCATTGTAATCATAACATTGAACATTGACAACACCTTTACTATGGTTCTGGGCTCTACACACCAAATGAGAGCCACCATCAAAATGTTAATGTTTTTATTCCTTCTGGTTAAAGTACAGGAACCAACAACATTTTTGTTAACCATTCCACTTTAAAGGTTCAATATTTGTTGCCTGTGTAATGTTTTTGTTGAGTTTAGTTGCTGTATTGTCTACTTCCTGTTTCAACCATGTTACTCTCTAGTTCCTTGTATCTGTGTCTCTTCTGTGTGACGTCTACCTGTGCTTTCCTCTGCAGGCAGTTTGTTGGAAACTCCATTTCACTTCAGCCCCGGGACCAGTCCAGAACCTGCATCCCCCATCATCCCAGTCATCAGTCCGGAAACTTTACATCCCATTAATTCAGTGGAACTGAGTCAAAGTGGAGAGGAAGTAATTTCCAGTTCCACCAGCTCTGGGTTTTCCATCTGCAGTCAAGCGACTACATTTAGCACGGAGTCGATGGGTTTAACCTCAAACACTCAGCTTCACGGATCTTCTGGGACCAGATGTAACACACTCACCTCTGATGCAACATTAAAAGACTCCTGTCCAGAACAGCTTACCTCTTGCAAGGATCCTGTCTCCAACTGTGGGCCTGCTTTGACTGGAGTAACCAGCAGCTCAAGTACTGTATTGGTCACCAACAGAGAACCCTCTGCCTTCACTACAGGGAGTCATACCACCGCCACGTCCTCAAATCAGGAACAGTTTACCTCCAGTCCAGTCGCTGAATATTCTTCAGTCTCAACCTCGTTAACAGGGTCTGCGTTAAGCCCAACTCTCCTGGCGTCTCTGGAGCAGATGGCAGAAAGAGATGATGATGCCCACCTTCCTCAGTACCTTCACCAGGTAATCTTTTGTCTTTCGCCTCCTCTATGTTAAATGGGACCCATTTTGCAAAATTCATGTTGCATGTTTTTTTAGTGCCTCCATTTGCGCCTCAGCTGCATCTGAGAAACAGCCCAAACATAAAAAAAAAACACCCAGACATTTTTCTGGCAAAATGTTGATGTTTTTTGGTGTCTGAAAAATGAGACTTTTCAGAAACCTCCAGATTGGCAAGCCACATTTGATGGGCACTGCGCCATTACCTAGCCCAGCCCCGTTGCCTAGCAACACAAGCTGAGCTCCAGCATGTTTGGTCAACCGGTTTTTACCGCTGCTTGTCCTGTACAATGGCTCCTGGAAAAGACAAATGTTTTGTTGTGAACTTCCCATCCAGAAACCACATGCTGCATTCTTTTTGGGTGAGCAGGAGGCTTCACTTCTGCTTATCACAGATGTACGGTTGTATAAATACGCATCTGTTTGCAGCTATTTTTTTGTGTGAATATAAACATTGAGTTTGGGGCGTGGCCAGCAGCTGCTCATTGGGGTTTAAAGTGACAGAGGCCCTAAAATGAGCTCCTGCTGAAAGGAGCTCAAAATAGGCAGAACTGAGCAGACTGAAATCTCATTACCCAAGAATGATTTTTGTGCAAAAAATGTAATGAACACGTTTTGCAAAGCCCATGGATCTCCAGTAACTTGTTGAAGGAAGCGTATTAGGTGACCTTTAGACACTTTGAACTGGGCATTAACACCAAGCCTGGCGGGCATTTCCCATTTAAAGGCGTCTTTCCAGCGTGTAATGCTGGCTTTCTGCCAGCCTCGTCTATTCAAACCGTTGCTTTCACACGAGCATTTAAAGGGCTGCTACTCATCCAGTCGACCTCAGAGTGGCACTTTGCACCCTGGGGCCAGGGTGTTTCTGCTGGCATGTTCAGGAGCCAGATGCACACTTCATTAAAACTCACACTCGGTGCTCACCCTCAGGTTCCCTGTGTTAGTTTCACTCTGGCTCGCGGAGCTGCGTGACTGAACTCGTACGTTCTGAGGCAGGTTAATGTTTGTCAGATTGACAGAGAACACCTGACCCGCGCTGGCTTCCAGATTAAATAAGAGCGTCGGAGCAATGGAGGAAGACGACTGACAAGAAGGCAGCACAACGTTTGAGTTGAGCTGCCTCAACTGACATTTGGTCACTGAAAATTAAAAAAAAAAAAGTTTAAGTAATCTTTTTGTTTCTGAAGAATGTAAAATTCTACTCTAATTAATATTATTATTTGTGCATGCTGTTATTATTTTATTTTAGATCTGCAACTAATCAGTTGGCAGGTGTTTGTATTATTCTTAACCAACTTAAACACTTATCATTCAGTCAGATTTCATGATATAACAACAAACACACAATAATTGAAACTTTAAACTAAACTGGCTGTAAAGATTCTCCCTTTTAACTGGAATTGCATGTATGCATCATCCCATGAACTATAAAAAGTTCAGATTTTACTGCTGTCATAAAACTCAAAACTGTGGGATTTAGGAGCAGCAGTTTATTAATGTGGTATGAACTAAATTTACATGCTTTAAAAAACCTACCAGCAGAACAAAAAGCAGCCTGAAGCAGTTTATGTTCCCAGTAGGCTACCTAGAAAGCCAAGCAGTTGTCACCGCCCTCACTTCATTTGACATGCGAGAGCCTTATGCTTCCTCCTCCTCCTCTTCCTCGCTCTCACACACGCTGCTCTTGTTCTGAGATCAGCTGGGCGACATGAACGCCACACTTGCTGAAAAGAGGTACAGGGTATTATACGATCTCTCGTTTTCGTCTGTAATTATTCATCCATCTTATTTACAATTCATTCTCTGGAAAACAAAATAACGCTGTTCCTGCTACATCATGATTTTTATTCCTCAGCTCAGTTTCCTGTAGTGCTCTTGTCTTATATATCACTGCCTTTTCTTTATCTCCGTCTTTACTTATTGACGTATCCTCTTGTTCCACGTCGATGATCTTTTGTGAAAATGTGTTCTGGTCTCTGTGACGGCTGATCAGATAAAAGAATTTTTAAACTTTGTCCTCTCTTTCCCTTCAGATCGCCGAGACTTTCGTCCTTCAGAAAGACTGTATCCTTGTTATGTGTACATGCTTTTGTTTTAACTGTATTCATTTAAGTATTTTAGTACTATTATAGCAGACAGAAAATGAGCAGAATAATAAATTTGTTGCTATTTATTTGAAGTTATGGGTAAACCTGTCACGATAAACAATAAATCAATTAATTGCATGATAAATTGGACAACAGTCTTTAAAGAGATGCTTCCTTTTAATATTGTTGAAAAGCCGCCATTTTGAGAAATACTGCAAACATTTAACCTGCCACTTTTACCTACTTTCCCTGTCTAAGCTCAATGATTATTGTTTTTAAGACGCAGTTTTGGTTACTAAGACTTCATGATCAGTTTTGATTATTTTTGATTTGGTGTCTTTGATTGTTTTGGATATATAAAAGATTTCCAGTTCTAGTGTTAAATATTGTTTAAAATATATATATATTTTTCATCTTTGACTGGTCTTATTTGCATTAATAAGCTATTATTATTATTATTGTTATTATTATTATATTAGTTGAAAACGGTCTCAAAATGGCAATATTATCGCTTATTGCAATCATTTCTGGGACAATTTATCGTCTGGCTCTATAAAGTTTAATTCTACATGATGCTCGCAGGCTAACAGAGAATAACATTTAATGACAGGAAAGAATGATGGAAGGACAAGTGAAATCGCAGCGCTTACCGTAATCAGAGGGAAAGCCAGTGGGTGTGAACACATGAATGCATGAGAGAAAAGGGAAAGCAAGCTTAGCTGCAATGAATCTGTAGAGCGTAAGTTAGTGAGAGAAAGCATTGAGCTGAGTCAAAGAAGGCTTGTGTTTTGGCTGCTCATATCCATAAACATGAGACTTCAGGCCCCCGCCCTCCGATGTATCTGTTCTCCTGCCTTTGTGTTTCTTCTTCCTCTCACCCGGTTACCCCCTCTGTACGACCTAAAACTACTCTGCAGCCTCTCATGTCGTTGTATCTTGACGGTATTTACAAAAGTTGGAAACAGCTAGCTTAGAAACCGATCCGTACCTTCTCCCTGCTGATGTGTTGATCAAATTACCGACTTTACCCGCTTTCACACCACATGAGTTAATATCATGAAGTCATAAACGGTGTTTCCCTTTACACTGAAGAAGCCTTAAATACGTTCAAAAAACCAGATGCTAACCAGTTTTCTCCATACATGCTAGGCTACTTGACAGTGGGGCACTGTTTCCATAGTTACCAAGGGTTAGACGCATACCTTCTCCGTTATGCGATATTTCATATCTTTCTAATCATACTTACTTATAAGGTTTATGAACGTTAATCTTCTTACCTTGTAAAAAGTGTTCGCTGTAAATCCGCGGTTAACAGTTGAGCTGACAGTCATTGATTGACAGCTATTATCCGTCGCCGCCATATTTCCTCATTGCAATAAAATGACACGTTTTATTTCTATCCTTGTCTGTTTGTGTAGCCGACCTCGCAGGACATTGTGACCATTTTTAAAGTTAAATCAACTAAATCAAAGCGATATTATGCCGCATGTCCGTTTTTTGACGGGCTTTACAGGAGTGCATAGGTTGTTTTGACGTCCGTCATGGCGGAGCGGGCGGAGTTCTGGAAAGCGTGACGTCACGTGCTAAAGGTCAATAGTCCCTGTGTGATTTTTTTAACATCGTGCAGTTCTAGTTTGTCCTGAATTAGGCGCCTCTTAAGATGATCTTGTTCGTGTTTTTGGTGTTCAGGAGTGTTGTGTTCCTCTACAGGTAGCAGGGTACCAGCTACATGGACAAAAATAGAACAATTTAAAAAAAAGCACAATAAAGTCTGGATTATTATTAGCAAAATACAAAGAATTACTGTTAATTCAAGATCTATGTCAGGTTTTTATCATGGAACGATGTAGTAGGTCATTCTGTTTTGGTTCATGTGTTTAAGTCTTGACTTTAGCTTCTCAGACCAGCGAGCGTTGTTGTTTATCCAGCTAGAGCAGCTTTACCACCAGAGAGTGTTGGAAAACCTGAATGCACTTCAACAGCAGTGGGGTAATACACAGCACACCTCTCTCATATATATATATCTATCTATTAAACCCAGTATCATTTTCAAAGTACATTATTAACATGTTCAGTGTTGATTTACTACGAATCACTCACCATGTGCTCAAATGTTAAATCTAGAATGTCACACTTTAATTTGAACTCTTTCCCTCTCAGTGAGTCACTGTGGAGGAGCGTCTCCTGAGCTGGCAGCCACACACCTGGACTCTCTGAAACACATCTGCCAGACACACTCCAGGTAAGCCTGCATGTTTTTAGGGAGTCATTACATGAACTGTTGAGTCAGGCTCCCCAAAGTGCAAGAAATTCAGCCTGCCAGCAAAAGCAGTTGATACAGATTGATTTTTTTTTATGATTCACATAAATAAATAAATGTTCTAACATGATTATTTGTTAAACAATCATGTTTTAGAACATGATTGTTTAACATCATTGACAAAGACACACACCTACAAATTGCTTTAAAGTTTCGCATGTTTTTGTATTGAAAGAAAACAATTTGGAAAAATGTTCTTTTGCCTGATTTTTTATTTTTGCCCTTTAAATACCAAAATCTCCATTTAACCACATATTTTGGTCTGTCTGATGATGTAATTTTTAAATATTAAATGATTGTTACTCAGTACTTTTTTACCAAATACTTTTTTACTCTTGAGTAATTTCCTGGATGGCTGCTTTTTACTTTTACTTGAGTAAAATATGTTAAAGTAGTTTTACTCTTAGCTAAGTAAATTTTTGGGTCCTCTGCGAATCACAGCTGTGTGTTGTGTAAACTCTGTGATGTGATGTGAGTCTGTTTGAGTGACAGAAACACAAAAATGTGATGAGTAATGAAGTGATGGGTAAACCATATGTCCCCTGTCCTCTGCTGCTGCCGCTGCACTTTCAGACATTTGAGCCACTGCACTGATAAGGTTTCACACGCAGCACACACATGCAGCACACACACACGCATCACACACACGCATCACACACACGCAGCACACACACGCAGCACACACACGCACACAGACCGAGTCGTGTTTCCTTGCCTTCAGAGGACATTCCCTTAACTTTCACTCTTTTTCTAGACACTTTGATCCAAACTGTCCCTCCGGTTTATGCCTCTATATAGTTACATGTAGTTTATTTAAACTGTATTCAGTAGTTTAAATAAACTCCTTTTACTCAATGATGTTACTGTGAGCCCCCAGACCTCCCATCACATTTTAGAAACACACACCCAGGTTTTATTAGCCAGGGAAATGTGTTCAGGCTAATATTAGATTGGGAGAGCAGAGACGGGTCACACATCTTCTTTCACTAAACCAAGCCGGACCTTCTGTCCGCTCAGCCTCTGATTCTCTCTCTCTCCTGTTTTCAGACCGACGACACGAGATGCTGAGGTAAGACATTTTCAGTTTGCATCGTTTCCGCCTCTTTATGTGTTTCGCAAAGTTACACGTCTCTGTTGACCACCTCACAAGTTACTAATAGTTTTTAATTTTACCACTGCTTTTCCTTGTTGGAAACTCTAAAGTTAAATGTATTTAGATGCTTTAATATAACGTACCAAATATGTGATATGTGTTCAGGCTGCTCTTTTGGACAATTTGAGCCTTCAGTTTGGCGGAGGGGTTTCCCGCCCTTCATGCATTTCAAGTAAGTGCGGCATTTTAAGAATCATGTCATTTGTATGCTTAATTCATTGTATTTTTTTAATTACATGTTCATACTTCTTGGAGTTTCACATTTTGTGAGACATGGAAAGTATAAATGTACTTTATGTGAAACACTAAGCAGCGCATCATTGTGGATCAAAATAAATCACATTCATACAATCACGTCAACTATTTGTGTGTAGAATAAATCAGTTTTCATATTATAGTTAAATGTAACCATTTAGTTTGGTGAATTGTTTCTACACTGGGAATAAATCACTTCTTATAGATTTTTTTTAGCCGTCAGAGTGAAGCTGAACGGCTTCCTGAGGTCAGAGGTTCAAACTGATTGAAAAGAGGACGGATTATATCTGCTAAAATATTCCTTTCTGTCGTCTATGTTCCTTTAGCAAACAGTTCAGACGGAGATATTTGTGGTCTCCCTCTGTTTTACCTGCCACACTGTTAAACATTTGAGCCACATTTAGTTGTGTCTACTGTCGTTTACTCTTTAACAAATAAATTTAGCAAGTTTTAGATTTTGAACCTAAATGTTTGAGTTTGTGAAACATAAACTTACAGTAGTGAGTTGTTAACTTTTATATTAAGCGTTGAATGAACTAGTGTTTTTAGGTTAGCACTTAAAAAACTGGAAGAAAAAGAGGAGTGGGAATTATTTCCCAGAATGCTTAGCGGCATGTTTTTATGTCCTGAGATGGAAGTGCGTTACGTTGATCTGACTCTTGTGTTTTATTAAGACAAATGTTTATTTTAAGTTTGCAAAGCTTGATGATAATGTCCTGTTCACACTAAATGTTTTTGAACAGAAATTTTAAACAAGAATTTCAATTATTATTATTATTAACTTGATATTGTGAGTAAAATAATGGAGAAATGTGGCTCTTTAACCAGGTGAGGGCAGTTTTTTTTCTGCCATGTTGTGAAATAATTGGTTGAAATCGCAGCATTAAGTTAAAACTTACAATTCAAGATTAATGAACTTAAAAAATCATTTTTTAGACAACTTGTCTCTTGTTGTTAAATCAACTTCATGAACTTTAATTTCTGAGTCAAAACCAAAACAGTTTTCTTGTTGACTTAGGTTGCTTTTTCAGCAGGTGGATTTTCATTTTCAAATTAAACCACCTTCAAATGTTTTACAGTGCACTGACACAATGTTTAGCTGTGTATCAGCTGAGCTCATTATAGGAGCTACTTCTCAGTGAAATGTTGCTAAAGGGTTAGCAGAGGAGCCTGTTGTGTCCATAGACATAATATAATATATTATATTATATAATGATATATTATATTATGTCTATGGTTGTGTCGACTTCATGAAGGCGGAGCTTCAGAAAGAGCAGGAACTTTTAAAGAGACAGCGGCCCAATTTCAAATATGAAGTCAAATTTCTTTCTAGTTATATTTGATATATATATATATATATATATATAAATTTTACAACAATTGAATGTAACATAGATACTTAATTCTGCTACAATATGCCTGTAAAATACATAATACTGCCTCTTTAAAACTTTTAGTCTGGAGGCCAGTGGCCTATTCCAAGACCACTAGGTTTCCATGACAAATACGAGTCTTACTCTGTTCCGTTTGAATCATTTGTTTTACTGTATTGAAGATTAGTTTCAATATGTTTTTATTTCTTCTTTTTTCCCACTTTACTAAGAGGAAAAAAAAAAGAATACCAGATATTTAAACAGGATTAATGTAACAAACTGAAAATAGATTGTAAAAGATTGTTTTACTCTTTGTGAACAGATGAAACACATTTTCTTCATGTTGTTCAGAAAATTGCATAATTTACCTCTGTTTCACAGGTTTACAGACATTCAATATAAATAAATAAACTTTAGAGAAGAACACTATGTTTACAAATATTTACACAGCATTTCTTGCTGAAATATGAACATATGCATTTAAATTTATCTTAAGTACAGTATTATTTGCTTGCAGTTTGCATGTTTATACATAAATAACTTCCTTTCCTGTTTTTTCCTGCAGCCCATCTGGTTGAAGGAGGGATGGAGCAGAGAGACGAGGATTCATCCTGTCCTTCTGCGCTTTCCGACAATTTGATTAAAAGGCTCGGTTCACCTGAAACGGACCGGAAACCCCCGAATGGAAGCTCACAGAGGACGCCTTGTGGTTCCGATCAGACTCAAAGGCAAGCTGGCGGCAGAGAGGCGGAGGGAGGGGGAGAGCCTGCCGCTTCAGCTCGGGGAAACGGGCTGCACCCCTCTGCAGCTGGGGGAATGGATTGCTCCAGCCCCGCAGAGCAGCAGGAGGAGGATTTAGGTCCGGCTCGGGAAGCACAGGCGAAGGAGGAGGAGGAAGAGGAGGAAGAGGAGGAGGAGGAGGAGAGTGAGGTGGAGGAGGCAGCAGAGGCTCTGGAGATGGAAGACGAGGGGACGGAGGACGACGGCGAGGAGAAGCAGAGCGAGCCGGATGCTCATCTGAGTCAGGAAGCTCCTGCAGTGGAGACTCTGGTCAGTGGGGCAGAGCTGCAGCTGCACAGCGAGAAGCTGCACCTTTACCAGGACATTCAGGTATATCATTTATTCTTCCATATATGGTCATGAAACAAACTAAAGTTAATTTCAGTTTGGTGTGCCGTTAGGGTGGCCATCCCTGCTCTGTTCGTAGGTTCTGTATTTTATGCACTCCCTAAATGATTTATGCTGCTGCTAGCAGCCTGCAACTAACAATTATTTCAGTTATCAATTATTCTGATGGTTGATCTTTTAAAAACGACACATTCATCAGTTTTTACATTTAAGCCTTTTTAATTTTTCAAATTATGTTTTTATTTAGACAGATTTCCATCACATTCATTAATCACAGTAGGGCTGTTGTAAACGATTATTTTAGTACTTGAGTATTTTATCGATTATTCTTACAATTAATCAAATAAGTTAACAACAAGTAATCAAATAAGAAATAGATCAAATAAAATAAATTTTTTCTACCATAACTAGTATTACTATTGGATATCAACATCTTCCTCAGTTTCTTTACATCTGAGCATCCCTAACTATTTCTTTTCTGTAGTTTAGAAAACTAACCAGTAACAATAACAGCTCACTTTTTAAGTTAACCTAGAGAAGCATTGTGCAAAAATTGAAAATTATATTTTTAACGTAATTTAACGAAGCTTCGAGGCAGATGATTTTCCTCGAGGAATTTTAATAATCGAGGAACTTGAATCATTCGAGGAATCGTTTCAGCCCCAAATCACAGCTTTAGTTTTTCTTTTTCAACTTGAAGGGAAAAATGAATGTTTTCCATAACGAAAATCTGATAGACAGTAGTAGGTGGTTCTGGTTTTAATCTTTTCCTTAATGGCTGACAATCGTTTTTGTCTTTATTTAATGTGTCAAACAGTAAATACAAAGCTTCACATTTGAATGTTTACATTAAATATATTTTCAATATGTTTGTGGAACTCTTTGCAATGTAGTGTTATTACCTCAATTACCTTAATTTAAGCCTTTTTTATATTAGAAACACATTAAAAGATACATTACAATAACAAAATAAACATTTTATTGACTAAAATGCAGCAACACAGCATTTCTTTAGTGAATGGTTGACAAACATCTGCAGCTAACAACACTTATATCAGCAACATGTGACCCGCTCAGCTCTTCCTGATAAACCTCACATCATCAGAGTGTAGAGCTGATCTGTTGATTATTTTCTGGATTAATCAATTAATAATTAGATTAAAAAAATGTGTTTACTAGGAGATTTTCTTTTACTACAGAATTTAAACTGGGTAGAACAGATTTACGTTTTTTTTTTATCCTAAATGCAAAATGTATGTATGTTTTTGTACAGTTTTGGCTTAATTTTTATTGCTCTGACTATGTTGCTCTTTTACCAATTTAACTTTTTTTGAGTCTGAATACTCCAGTTAATGGTTAATCAAGAACTAGTTGATGATTATTTCAATAACCGATTCATCATGATTAATTTGATTAATCGTTTCAGCCCTAATAAGCAGACAGAGTTAAAAAATGTCTGAACAAAATGGTGCAAAATAGAAAATCTCTAAGTTTCCATGCTGACTGCAGGAGGACTCTGAAAACTGCCTGAGCGAGGAGGCGCTGTCTTCCCAGGAGGCCGATTTGGAGCAGCAAGAACAATATCCAGAGGAGAGGGAGGAAGAGGAGGACTACGACTTCATCAGGAGAGCTTCTTCCCTGGACGAAATGGCGAAGCTCATCACAGTCGAAGAGGTGACTGTTTCTCTGTCATTTTTTATTATTTTTATTGAGTATGATACTCTCAAAACACAGCAGTAGATTGAAGTGAAAATCAGTTTATTATGTTTTAAAGGTTCTTTCTGGATCTGTCCCTCCTCCTGTCTTTTTTTGCTGTTTTAGTTTAAGGTTTGATGTCTCAGGTTCTCGCTGCTCTAAATGGGTTGAAAATGGCTTCAAATTGCTGACTGATGTCATTATTGCATAATTTGAGTCACAGATGCTCTGGTGTGATCAGGTCAAAGTTCATCTGTCGTCAAAGTCCACTTTGAACCATAACTTGTTTCACAGTTTCTTTTGTTTATGTCTGTACGTGTCTCTGCTGTGAAATGTCTCATCTTTTTGTCTCCTGCGGTGCGTCTCAGATGTCCCCCGTCTCTGGACTTGTCTCCATCTTGAAGAAGCAAAGTGTGTATGTGGACAGCCTGAGTACGTCTGCTGACCCAGAACTCACTCCGGAGAAACCCACGACCAAGAGACGCGTCCGCTTCAAAGTTCCCGATGATACCTATGACCATGGTACTCAATTTATTTCTTTAAAGTCACCAATAAAGGAAAACAACTTTGGGAATTATCATTAAGTGGAAGCAAATGTTACTTCGGTATTCTGCAAAATCAACCCTCCTTTTTTGTGCTAAATGTTTTTCTGTAAAAATGTTAAAAAATGTTGGGTTTAAGTGACTAACTCCCACCTGCAGGTGGCAGTATTTCTGCCTTTTGCTCCACTGCTGCCTCTGCCTTACTTGAAGTCAAGTTAAAGTCTGTGATCGATGTGCAGAGTAATAAAAAGTCACTTTTAACACTTTTAGATATTTCTAAATTAGTATAATAAAATATGTAATTTTCATTGCCAAAAATCACAAAAACAATCTCAACATTCTGAGGAACTGATCAATGTGAAAAGATGTTCCATATTATTTCCTTTTACAAATAACTTACTGAATTCAGAGACAGCTATTTATTGATATTTGAAGAGTTTAACTGGTTTTATTAGATCTGTTTTACTGGATGATAAATTGTCCCAGAAGTTTTTGCGATAAACGATAATATTGTTGTTTTGATGCTATTTTCAGGTAATACGTTCTTAAAGATCAATAAACTTTAGATTCTGATCAACATTCATCACTGGAACAGGAATACATTTTAAATATCCAAAATAAAGAAACTAAACAGAAACAAGAAATAAAATGAATTATGAAGTTTCTGTTAAACAAATTTAAAAAAACAAAACACCAGACTGAAGAGTTTTATCATCCAGCCTTTGGTAGAAAGAGAGAAAACAGAAAAATCTGTTAGTTTGTTTTAATTGATTTATTGATTAGGTTTTATCAATTACTTCTGACATAATAGTTTGACCCCCAGCTGCAGAGTGATGGTCAACAACTCGCCTCTGTCTGCGTGTGATTTTATTTTATGTTATTGTTTTTCTGCGTAGATGTTGGCGGTGGAGACTCCTGCCTGCTGCTCTTCCTCCTCTGTCTGGTTACCGTCGTCATCAGTGTCGGCGGCACCGCCCTCTACTGCGCTCTGGGGGACGCCCAGTCCTCCGTCTGCCAGGACTTCTCCAGAAACGCAGACTTTTACTTCGGTCAGATCCGTCGGGGGATAACCCGGCTGCAGCACTGGTATTCCTCCGGGTTATAGCAGGAATCCTCTGACGGGTGTTGAGGTAACGTTCCTCGTGAAGAGCTTACTGCCGTTTATCGAGTGGCTAGTCGTCTCCTTCGGATGCATTTGGCGTTTTCAAACCCGCAATGTCGACGCTCTGCGAACGCATTTCCAGTGCACTTTTAATAAACATGTTTCAGATGCCTGTTCACGGAGAAATCTGAAGAAAAACTAAGATAATTAACTTGTGATGTCTTAATTTTTGTACGGCAGAAAATCTGTCAGCTTTCTTACTTTGTCCGTCAAAATTAAAGAAAGTCTTATGTGCACAAATGTTGCTGAGAAGTTTAATACTTCAGCTTCAAACGAATTTACTAACTGATGCGTAAAATAATGTCTGATTTAATCTCATTAAGTGTTTTGTAATTGGTGCAACCAAAGGTGTTGCTTTTACTGTAGAGTTTTTTTAAAAGACAGAAAATGTAACTTGAGAGATAAGACTGCATCTGTCTGCTACTTTGAATGAAATCACTTTGTCCTAAGTGTATCTTAAAAATATAAACGAATGTTTGGAGCTTAATTATGAACTTTGCTTTGAGGCATCTTTACAAATCATCGTGAAATGTTATTATTTACCATCCGTGAATTGCTAATGGCGTACAATCGTGTTCTATTTGTTCTACGTTGGTGAAAAGAAGAATAAAAAATCATTGTGAAATAACTTATTTTAACCTTTTCGTTGCGTTTGCAATGTGCAGCTCCCTGTTGTTTGATCCGACTCGGCGCCATGTTTTAACTCTCTCTGGGTTTCACCGATCAGGATCTGGTTTTGTGTAGCATATTTAAAACGTAGAGAAAACGGTGCACATTTGTACATGCTGTCAAATGATTGTTGAACGTGTTGCACATGAGACCGGTACTTTTTAAGAAAATATTTTTGAAGATTTTGCAATATTTCTACAGGCATTTCCTTCTGTTAGGAGTTGACATCGTCAGATAGCCATTCGTTTGCACAGACCACTTCAGCAGAAAACTCATGAACTACTTAAGTGTTTGTGTCAAAATATGAAATGTTTTATCGATGAGAAACAAAAAAATATATATTGTTAATGTTATTTACTTGGTGTAGATAATGGATGCAGGACCACATGAAGCTCAATCTGCCTGTGTGTTTGTTCTTTCAGGGAATTCTGGGAATTAATCCGCTAAAACATCCGGTTTGTTCTGGTAGATTTTCCCAAAAATAATTTTAGGAAATCAGAATGACTTTCCGCCACTTGGTCTTCCATATATAACACAGACTTTGTGCTTTATTTATTGTCTTTGTAAACCTTAGTTTTGTCTCGTTGAGATGATTATGTAGCCCAATAACCTCTTTTGATTCGATTCTAAGGCGTCAATTTGTTTTCACAATGAATTTCATTGTGAAAATCCTCACAGAAAAGTGGACAAACGTCTGTAAAAGAGGGAATATGAATGTTTCTCTAATCTTTACTTAAAGGGCTCATATCGTCTATTATTTAACTTTTCTTTTCAGGGTAATTTTCCATGATTGAAATTTCCTAAATATGAAAGAGAAAAAGCAAAAGCTGCACATAAATTGGACATAAACCTTGTTTAAGTTAGCTTTTTTTGAGATGGGCAGAGTACCAAATATTTTACTCAAAAGTTTATTTATATTATCATTTACGGCGGCCTAAGCTGAGCAAATCCTTCACAACATCACAAGTATCTAAATGATGATGTAGAAAATAACATTTCAGTTTAGTAAAAATAATAAAGCAATTATAAAATTGGAAAAAATACCAAAAGCCAAGACAATACTTACTTAACTTTAGCCCCAGTGATTTTCTTTAACTTTTCTCTTCAATTGCACAACTTCAACATGTTTCTAACCAGGCAAAAGTAGAGTCTGGTTAAAAATATCCCAAGGAAAAAATTATTATAGCAAAATCTAGACTTATTTCATGGGACTGAGGTCAAACTGTTGTGTTCACAGCCAAACAGACTTTAAAATAAACTGGAAGAAGAGCTAAAAGGAAATGAACAATATATAAAAAAATCTAAGAAAGAAGTGGCAACAATTTATCCAGAAGTTATTATAAACAAACCATTATTATAATAATTTTTATTCTTTTAAAAAACAAAGACAATGCCACATGCAAAAATCAGAATAACAAGAAAAACTAAAAATAAGTCTAATTTATGTTCAGGAGTCCAAATAAAAGTTTTTTTATTTTTCTTCTGTCCATTCAACAGCAGAGCAGCGGAAATTTAAAGATGCAATTATTCAGCCAAAACGAAGGGTGGCGCTGTTCGTTTAAAGGATATATTAAAATAGAGTGGCACGACTTCAGCATATTTTTAACCATGCAAAAGTAAAAGTAGACATTCAAGAGTAAAACAGTATTTGGTAAAAAAGTCTACTGAGTAACTGATCAAAGCATCAATAATTTAACATTTAAAATTTATGTCATTAGATGCATCAAAATATAAATTTATGTGAAAACTTTGGCCAAAGTTATGGGCCAAAGTGAAATTAATTCATATAAATAAACAAAATGAGGCAAAATAAAAATTTTACCAAATGAATTTCTTTCGTTATAAAACTGATTAAACTTTAATAAAAACTACAGATCTGTCTGGTTTGGTTAAAACAAACTTGGTCTTTACTCAGTGAAGTTTATTCAGAAATTTTACTCAAGTAGGAGTAGAAATACTTCATACTGAAATTACTCAAGTAAAAGTAAAAAGTACAGCAGAGTAAAACTACTCTTAAAGTATTTTCCCCAAAAAGTTACTCATGTAAATGTAACTAGTTTCTACCAAACTCTGTTTGTTAGTGACGTTACATCATTGTCCATTTTTGGTCATTTCTTCCTGTTTTCTTTCAGAAAAACAGTTTTAAATTTATTTACCCCCTTTGAAAAGCCTTGGAAAGGCCAAATTGAATTTATATTTTTAAAATATATTTTCAGTCTCTAAACTCTGACGATATTTTCCCTTTAAGGATAAAACAGTATTATGTTTGTCTCCGTAAAGCCTGACCATTTGTTGGAGGACTTTCCTGGATTTAACGAGTTGTTGATGCATTGATGTTTTCATTTGCACATGTCAGCTGCTGGCTCAGATGACAATCACAAAAACACAACTTTTTTTTAACCTTTCAGATGATTTGTAATTATTTATGATACAAGGGAAATGGTTTTAAATGGTTTTAAAAAGGCAGATCTATCCTGTGGTTTGTGTTTGTTCTCTTCAGATGTGTGGCGTAGTTTGTTTTATATATATATATTTTTTTTTTGTGGGTGATTTGTTTCTTCTGTCCTGTTTTTCCTTGCATATATATGATTTAAACCCTGTGAGTTTCTGCCAATGCTGTCTTTATCATCTTCTGCATGGAAATTGTTAAATTATTCAAGTGTTTTTGCTTCATCTGAAAGTATTGTACTTGTTTTTATTTCTTTTTTTTAGTGTATCACTGCTCTGACAAACAATTTTCATGCATCATTTTATGAACTCTGACTTTTATTTCCTGAGTTGTAAATTTGGTTTTATAAAACAAGTTTTCTTTATCATGTCTCATTAAAATCTGTTTTCTTTGGGAGCTTGTGTTGCATTTTTTTCTTAAGAAGTGCAGCAATTAAGAGTTTTTAGCAACTTAGATTCCATCTAGAAATAATAATATGCTGTTCACAAAACATAACAGGAGTTGTGGTGATCTCAGACAGAATATTTATCATAATTTACTCGAAGGGATTTAAGTTGTATTCTTCATTGATGTGCTTCCTGACTTTTCCTTTAGGTGTGTTTAATGGCATTATGTGAAAAAATACTTAAAGGAGAATTTAAAAAAGTGTAGTTCATAATTATGAGATTATAATTATGAGATTGCTAAGTCACAATTATGAGAAATGTTTATTTTTTTCATGAGTGGTGGAAATGGGCTTTCCTATTAAAGCGATAGTGATCAAAATTAACAAAATATGCATCTATTTGTACCATTTTGTGTTTAATAAAAAGAATATACAACTGCATTTTAATTTTTTAAATTATTAAAATAAAATCTGTATGAATATTTTTATTTTTAATGTATTTTTTAATGTTATTGAACAAAATATTTAAAATAAATATGCATTTATAGTTATAAAATATAAATTATATCTATTTAAATTATATTTATATAAATGTATGTTATATTTTTAGTATAATTTATATATTGTATATAATAAACATGAATTATATTTATATAATTATATATATGTAAATATAAATTTATAAATATTTAAAAAAAATGTATATAGACAATCAACTTATTACATATGTTATATATACATAATTTATAATCTATATATAAAGAGCAAGAATCAGTAGCGAGACAATCAAGATAAGTTTAAGCAAGTAAAGATACATATTCCAAATAAACGAGATACAATAAAATAAAAAAAATCCAGGAAAAAATAAGAAAAAAAAAACACTAAATAAATAACGTTTTTTCTTTTTTTTTTTACGTCTAGTTTCTGTGTACGCACACGTGACGTAATGACGTCACTCTCGTTACGGATGTAAACAGATCTCGTCGCACATGGAGCAAAAAGCGGGGATGCTGTCGACTGTGGAGCGGTTTGTCTGTCCGGGAAAGGGGAACGGTCTCCGGGCCACAGTTAGGATCCGCCGGGGGCAGCTGGTGACCTCCGCCGAGCCGCTGGCGTCCTGTGTGTCCGGCAAACGGGCCGCAGAGGTCTGCCACCACTGCTTCACCCGGTAAGACCCGGTTCGAGTCCAAACTGTGAGGGTCCAATCTCACAATGCGAGTTACTCTGTTCGATATTTTAGCTAACAGAAGCTGTAAGCACAGCCAGATTTTTGTGTTTTTTAAAAGTGTATTTTTGTTTATTTTGTCGTAAAATGGATCTTAGGTGTGTGTGTGTGTGTGTGTGTGTGTGTGTGTGTGTGTGTGTGCGCGCGCGCGCGCTCGCTCCAACACACCTGCTTTTAAAAAATTGCATTGCTTCCTCTGCATGTTGCACAATTAATGTTCTCATTTAAAACGGGTGTTGAATTAATTTACTCGGATTAAAACTAGTGTAGTTTTTTATTGAGTCACCAGGTGGCGCTCTTGTTCTTTGCTGAAATTTAACGTTGTCGACTCGTTTGTTGTAAAGCAGCGAGTCTACAATGAAGGATTTTTGTAAAGCTGGAATTCTCTGTGTTTTTGTGTTTCATGAATGATTAATGCTCTCAAAATGTTATTGAATAAACGACCAGGATGTTTTGTTACCTGCGACAGATTAGTAATTACTAAAGAACTACATGATGTTGAGCCGAATGTGGAAATTCTTAAACTTCCTTGTTTTATCTTGAACATTTCAAAAAGATCTCAAAAATTCCAGTTTTTCGGTTGAAACTTTCTCTCTTTTTTTCTGTCTGCCATGGACTTACGCCTACACCTGAACACAACGCAATAACAGAAGAGAAAACTGAGTTACTGAAGGAGGTCAGTCAAAAATCTGCTAGAAAAATAAAGAAATTTTCAGATTAGTCTCAGAAAGAATATTTCTGAGTTGGAAAAGTTTAAAATTTTCTAAAAAACAAGAAAAAACAAGAAAAAACTCAGATTAATGTCAGAACATTTCTAGAAAAAACATGGAGTTTGAAAAGTCAAAAATTGTCCAGCATTTTTTTATTTTCTAACTTTTCCTTGTTTTTGTTTTGTTTTGAAAATGTGTGAGTTTTTGGCAGAAAATCTTTATTTATAATGTCCCTAAAATGCTGTCATATTTCAATCCAGTCAGTCAGTTTAACAAAGAAAAACTGTTAAAGGCTTTCATTACTATTTTTATTCATATCCTTGTATTTTCACAGTTTTAGAGTAAATTGTGTAACAGGAAATGAGAGGTGATTAAACTTCATGAGACATTTACCAAGGATGCATCATCTGCCTCCTTGGTATTTTTTCCCGCTGCTTCATCCAGATGAAATTTGTCCATCTGGATTCTTAATTACTCATATTCAACCCCTTCAAACCCACTTCATCACTGAGGTAAAGTTACTTATCGAGGACAGAGAAGACCGTTCTGATTTCTCCCTTGGAGCATCACATGAACAAGTGGATAAATTACTGAGGCTCTAATGATGCACATGTAATACAGTCAAATCAAAAGGTAATTCTCATGTCTATTTTAAGCTCCTTTCAGAATGAGATGTTTTAGGACGCATTGTAATGGTTCCCCTTTAAGGACATGAAGTGATCTTTTTAAATTCTTCTTTTGGATTTTTTTGGTAGAGAGGATAATTTATAGTTATCGCTAGATGTTATTTTTTTAAATACCATGTTAACTTGATATTAAACCATGTAAACCTTTGAAAAAGCGACATTTATGCAGAGAGACAATGTAGCTTTTGTTACTCCTGCAGTGGTTATGAAAAACATGGAAGAGAAACTGCTAATGGACATGAGTCGGCCAGTCGGCTGACTGGAGCAGAACCAGTTACAGCCAGAAGCTCCACCGTAACTTGACATGTATTCAATATCTAAAAAATATGCAGCATATGGAATTACAGCAAAAGGAATCAATAAAAGAAAAAATTACACCACTTATAGTTTCCACGCTTTGGGCAATCAGCAGTTTTATGTGTGTGTTGCGGTGTGGGGTTTGGTGAAGGTCAAAAGTCAAAGCTATAATGATATTTTTGAGGCATTGAATAAATGTTATGGCTACATTTTGCTGCAGCAGACACTCATCAGAGCCGAGGTTCAGAAAGCTTTATTGATTTATTGTCTGAAGACCTGCAAGTTGTCTTGATGTCACACAAACTGCTTGGCGGCGTGAGGCGGCGCGCGCATGAACGCAGCGTGTGGCCTCATACGTGTGGCGTGCATTTTTCTAGTTTTACTGAAACACAATCAGCTTCACAGTATGACAGAGTGTTAACGAAACACGATTGTTTGTTTGGTCATATCACTGGGAGAATGGAGCTTGTTTCTGTGTTTGTGTCCAGGAAATGAGCATCAAAGCTGGAGTTAATTACAGGCCTTGAAGGCTTGCAGGTCCAAAATGAGTGATTAAAGCTGAGGGAATAAACTTCGACGCATGAAACTTAACAGGATCAACAACAACAAAAAAAAGCTTTTATGTTCTCACACTCACAGCAAAGGTCGTGAAGGTCAGGAGAAAAAAGCTAACAATGTGAAGAAGTCAGGATTTTTGTTCTTCGCTAGTAGCAAAGGAAGCATGTTCAAAGTGAAGCAATATTCTGGATATTTTATTAATATTTAAACATCTATGTAGCAAAATCTAAAAAGCTCGCCTAAGATGCACCTCAGCCTGTCGCGATAAAAAGTTTACTGGCAAATGAAGATACTGAGATAAATTATAATGTTGACCATTTTGAAGTAATGTATTGATGATGGAATAATAGCGCAAATACCTTTAAACTTGAATTTAATAAAAAACTCAACATTGGAAGATACTTAAAAATCCAAAATAAAACATGAGAACCAAAATAATAAATAAAACCCAAACACAAGAGAAACCATAAATAAAATGGATTATAAAGTCACAAAATTAAAAATATATAATCAGGCTGATTTTACTAAATGATTAATTGCTTATTGTGACAGGGTCTCTTATCAGTAAACATTTGCATTTTATATATTTACCTTCATGTTATTTGACCACCAATTTCACACTTAAAAGAATTGTTATATTCTTTTATATCACCTAAAATTAGATTTTTGTTCAAAAAAATAAAATCATGACAGGTAAAAAAAAAAAAGCAAAACAGAGAAGATCTAAAATTTCAAAAGGCAAAAGAAGCTTACAGCTCAGATTTGAGTTAAAAAGTAAAAAAATAAGATTTTAAGGCATTTTATCTATTAAAGAATAAATGGTCACATGAAGAAGTCTGAAGAAATGAGCTGCAGCTTGCACACGTAGCAAACCAGCACCCTACCAGGGGATTGAAAAGCTCTCTGTGGGGAGCACAGCCTTAAACATCCACAGAATTCCAGTTTCTGACAAAAATTTAAATTTGAAACCCAAAAAATCGTCACAGCATTATTAGTCTGCGCAGTAGTTCACCTTTAGCCTTCAAAGTCGCAAGACTCTGAAGGCACATTCGTTTTTTAAGCATATGCAAGTATGGTTGAATATAAACGTACAAGGAATATATATTGCAAAATGTTTGATAGAGTCTTTACTGATATATCCAGGCAGTTTTTATCTGCAGTGCCATTTGCAGTTTAAAATAAAACATGCAGAGCCTTAACCGCTCCTTTAGCAAAGCTAGAAAAGCCAAAGGGACGTTCGTCTCGGCCGAATCCTCTAAAGACTCTGCTGAGCGGCGGTGCAACCGCGGTTTGACAGTTTTTGTTTTGCCTGCCTTGAGACTGATGAAAGAAGTTTAGAAATGGATGGAAGTAGTGGAGGAGCCACAGACAGATTATAGCCCAGATATTTAACGCTTTTCAGCCTGTGTGTGTCGGGGTGTGTGTGCATGGGCAACACGTCTTCCATCAAGTCTTTATATTTGACACCAATCTCTCACTCGGCGTCTCTTTGGACCGTGTGCAAACGCACACCGCAGATAAAATAACAAACATCTAAAAGCTCCTGTCTTATTTATAGAGCAAAGCATTTGATTGAAAACTAGATGACACCAGTTTCCACGGGTCTTTGTTATTTTTAAAGAACACAGACAGAAATATTGACAGGCAGTCTAACTTGAGATGCTTGTTCTAATTTCAGCCGTGTGCTGATGCCTTTTAGCTGGAGGCTGAAGAACAAAGAAGAGAAACATTCACAGTAGGCGAGTGTTATCAGCAAACTATGACGGCGCCAATCAGAGATGTGAGACGTTAAAACATGGGAGTTCTCTTTAGGTTCTGTAACTGTTGGGGGAAATGATTGCGTAACACGAACCCAAAGCCCAGATCATAACACCACCTCCACTTTCTGAACAGAAGCTGGAAGGTTTTATAGCATTCCTCTTTTGTCTGTGATAAAAGACAACAAGCCTTTTCTCCAGCTAGTGCTAGACTTGGAGGTTTGTTTTGATTGTTTTTACCCAGAATGCCCTGCGTTATAGTTCGCTTCCTGCTTTTGGAGCGGTTCCCAGTCTGCCTGCATTCACATATGCATTCGAACCACGCTAGAGTTCACTTCCTGGTTTTTAGACGGAACAGAGGTCGCTTTTCTGATCGGCATCGGAGTTCGATTGTGCATTCTGTAAAATAATGTTTTTTACCACTTTTTGTACTTGAAGTGTCAGACTAAGTTAACTTTTATTTTCAACTAAGTTGTAGGAGAATTTTAGTTATTGTTTTACCTATAAAGTATGTTTTATTTTCAAACAATCAGTTGGAAGTGCAAGAGCCAAACATGTTGCCACCCATGGCTTTTCTTGGCATTTTTATTAGACAGCCGTGGCAAATGGTGTAATAATGCAAGTTCACATTCTCAAAGATCAGTAAGCTTTAATTTCTACGAGACATTTAACACTGGAACTGGAAAACTTTTTAAATATGCAAAATAGATAAACAAAACAACAGAAACAGCAAATAAAATGAGTTATGAAGTCTCTGTAAGCAAAACTGACCTTCATAGAAGGATCTAGTTGAGACCAATTCAACACACTGAAGACTTTTGACATTCGGTTTTTGGTAGAAAGAGAGAAAAGAGAAAATTATGCAAATGGAATTATTGAGCTTGTTTCAATTTATGAATTGATTAATTGATTTATAGCTTATTGTGACGCCAGTAGCTCCGCCCTAATTGTACCAGGTGTGGTGCGATATGAGCCGCTTTCACAGTGGAAACAGACAAAAAGGCGTCCCGACTCGTGCCACGCCGCTCAGTGGAAACAAGACATTAGGCCCAGTTTGAGGTGATTGTTGACAGGTAAAGGTGAGCAGGGGAGGAAACTGCATGAAAAAGGTTCACATGTGGCGAAGATTACCTCCTCGGCTCCACATGGGCGCAGGGTGACATTTTCCTCACTTTGCTCTCCCAGGGTGAAAACCTTCTCGGTTTCACATTTGACTAACACACACACACGCACACACATACACACCCACACACACACACACACACACACACACACACACACACACACACACAGCTTTTCTGCATAATGTGTAAAAGCAATGCCCTGAATCCGACACGTTTCCAAACCTCCGTTGCGTTTTCATCCCCGCAGACGGACTGATAAGAAAGTGTGTGGATCTGGTTATATAGGCGGCATACAGATGACTGCTTTAGATGACAAACCAAGAGCAGCGGATGAGAGCAGGCCTCCTCCTTTCACCTCCGCTCAATTTATTTCCCCATCTGCTTCTTCCAACATCTGTCTTTCTACCTTCCATCTAATTCCTCTCACCTTCTCTTCCACCGTCTTGTTTCTCATTGTTCAAATGTGTTTCTGTCTCTCCTTGCTTTTGCTTCCTTCTTCCTCACACAGATTGTTTTTCTGTATCCTACCAACATCTATCCCGCTCCTCCCAAACTGTGTTGTTTTCTTTATCTCCTGCTGCTTCACACCCAGGTGCCTGGAAAAAAATTGCAGACAGCTGTATCATTTGTAAACCGAGTTATCTGCTGTACGCAGGGAATCCACCTCCACATGTGTGTGTTAGTAATCATCTAAAACGCACATCTGTTGGCAGAAATTAAATCTGGGTCCTCAGGAGGATGAACATAAAAGTTGTCTGCCGAGCTTCGGCCTCGTGTAGCACAGTTAATAAAAATCTGTTCTTTCTTTTCCCCCCTTAGAGGAGTGGAGTCAAGTTCAGTGAGGATTTATTATTAGTGTAGCACATCTAGAGCATCTGTTATTTGTTTGGATCATGTAGAATAGCTATAATTCAAGACTGATGAGGATTAGACTGTCTAATCCATGTGTGTCAAACTCAAGGCCCGCGGACCAAATCTGGCCCGCTATAGCTTATTATGTGGCCCTCTAGGTTCTAGAATAAACACTAAGTGTGATTAAATATTATGTTTTCAATCAAATCATTGTAGTTTTTATCGATCAGTCCCTTCAGTTTCTTGAGAATTATCGTGGAAATTCACGCAAAATCAACAAATCCCTGAACTTTTTTCACTTATACATAATTGGGAGTTTATTGCAGATTTTTACTCTAAAAATGTTAAAACCTTTCTTACTTGTCCTAAACAGCTGCTTCAGCCTTAATTGATATCAGATTATAGTTCATGATCTATACCAGGGGTCCCCAAACTACGGCCCGCGGTCCGGCCCCCTGAACAATGCCGGATCCAGCCCGCCTCCTCATACCAGAGAGCATTCAGTGTTTTTTTCATATATTGTATTTTCCGGTTTATATGTGGTTTTTTCTTCAACCACCAGGGGGCTCTTGAGCAGATATGAAACTAACTTTCCCTCAATGGAATATGTACCAGTCAGTCCCAGTCACCGTTTCACTCACGGTTTTTTCCATTTGCATTCTGGGTAAAAATCTATCTAAAAGCAGCGCTCCCCCACCCCCCCGCCAAGAATTTTCCAAGGTTTCTTTCTCCAAAAACTAAGACCGGCCCCCGACCAGAGAAAGGAACAGCTATGTGGCCCTCGCAGGAAAAAGTTTGGGGACCCCTGATCTATACAGAGTAATAAAAAGTCACATTTACCGTCACAAAAAAGCTCAAATATTTCCACATTAGTACCACAAACACTTTGATTTTTATTGCAAAACATCGCAAAAATATCACGAAATCCTGGAGGGACTGAAAAGATGTTTAATAATATTATTTAACTTTAAGAATTCATTGATATTTTAACAGTTTGTGAACAGGTTTTATCAATACATTCTGGCACAACAAGCCCTTTAAGAGCAGCCATGATCTGGATTTGGTCCAAAATGAGTTTGACTCTCCTGCTCTAGTCGTTATGAATTTATTCTCTTAAAGGTTTCAGTTCTCGTCTTGTTGACCGGTCTGGGTTCATCCTGCAGCTACACACCGATGGTTACTGTGTGTCTTGATGCTCGTTGGCTCCTTCAGCAGCCCTGCTGTGCCTGCGCTTCAGAGCTCAGGATCTTTTGTGACTTCTTGTTTGCATTTCAGTGAGAATATCACACAGCCATGCTTCTTTCATTAGGCTTCATTCTGGTCGCTGGAAATTCAGCTGCCAGGCATTTCACTGAGATCAAACCACATCTGCTCGTACTTCTCCTGGTTACTTCCTTTATCCTGGCTCTTCTCATGCTTCACAGTAGCTTTTAAATTTCTTGTGATGACCTTCAATAAACTGGAGTATAGAGTTGTACAACTCAACTGTTTGGAATATTTAAATTGTGCGTAGAAGGGATGTGAGATATGGGATGAAATTCATATCCCAATATCTAGTGTGATGCGTTATACAACTCTAGAAAAACATTAAAAAACCACTTAAGATGATCAGTTTCTCTGATTTTACTCTTTATAGGTAAATGATTGAGTAAAATGTTATTTTATTCTATGAACTACTGACAACATGTCTCCGAAATTCCAAGCAAAAACTTAGTAACAGAAAATGAGAAGTGGTCTAAATCTGCAAATCAGACCTCAAATAATGCAAAGAAAACAAGTGCATGTTCATTTAGAAACAACTAAACTGATGTTTTAACTCAGGAAGAGTTCAGAAACCAATACTTGGTGGAAAAACCATGAGGTTTTCAATGGGGTTCAATACAGAGCTTTGCATCACGATATGCTGATGGTATGAAACTTAAAAAGAGAAATGGAGGAAAAATACTAATTGAGTGACTTACATCTTGTTTTTGTTAACAGCGTATCCATTTTATTTGTTTTGGATATTTAAGATGCCCTCCAGTTCCAGTTGTTAAATGTTTAAATGAAAGATTGTTGATCTTTGAGAGGGTATACCTGAGTTATTATACCATTTATTGCAATTTACCAATTATGATAAACAATATTTGTTATCGTGCCAGGCCCAGCTCCAGCTTATTGGTTCAGACCCCAAGCTGTATGTCTCACTTTACCAATGAAACCATGAGGAGACTCGTTCCATATGATTCCCCTCAGGTTGAAGATGACTCAGGATGCAGCTGCTTTCTTTCTGTCTGTCACACACACACACACACACACACACACACACACACACACACACACACACACACACACACAACCTTTTACTTCTATGCAAACTGAGGACTTAGTATTGATTTCTATTCATTTTAGAAACTGCATGTATGCCCACATGTCTCAGCATTAACCATTACTATCCTATTTATAACCTTAACCAAAACTTAATTCACACCTTACCTCTAAATCTAACTATAAGAAATTCAAAGAAGTGAAGATTTATGATAAATACTCTGAAACTGGCCGTCCAGTTACAGTATATAGAAGTACACTCGCACTTTGCATGTCTTTCTGTCTTCACAAGGACTTTTAATTGACCTCCATTCATTTTTTCTCATTAATGTCTACAGCCCAACCCTTATCCTAAGTCAGTGTTCCTCAAACTTACCTCATTATCACCTAACTTGAAATTTCCTCCACAATAACACAATATTTTAACATATTTTAACTTATGCAACCTGTAATAAAAATATTGTTCTCTTAACTCATTATCTTTGTTCCTCCTGATGTGAAGGGTAGCGCTGTTTGTGACTGGCCACATTGAAACCATGAACACATCAACTAGGGGCGTTTTGAGTTATTTACTGATTCTGAAAGTATGTATCAGAAAAGAAAAATAGAGTCAAACATTTTCTTTCAGCTGGTAGATAGCCAAGATAAATCATTTTATTTTAGGCGTTAAGATGCAGACAGTCAGCGTGGGGCGCAGCACTGCTCACCGCCTCGTCACCATCTTTTGTTCTGCAACTCACCCTGAGAAACTTTCTTCCGGTATCTTCAGGCTTTCTTTTTAGTGAACCGATTTTAAGCCGTTTATCCATTAATATTTTTAAATACAACCCTTTGCTCAGCTAACTTTAGCGTCACACTTTTAGCTAACGTCACATCAACAAACGGATGCTTACATGCAGTACCTCATGGACCACCAGGTGGCGCCTGCAGACCACCACACTTAATTCACCTTAGTCCTAACCCTAAGCCCCAACAATTACTAGTCTATTCCTGACCTTAACCAAAACTTAATTCACAGCATACCTGTAAGGCAGTGTCGGTCCAAAGTCAGGTCTTCAGTCTTGGTTCTGGTCCTGGTTTAACACCTGAATCAAATGAAGGCTCATTAGAAGGCCTGAGAAGAACTTTGACATGCTCAGGATGTTGTTATACCACCAGGGAGAGAAGTGAAACATGCCGGCCCTTCAGGACCGACTTTGGACACCACTGCTCTAAGTAGAGCACAGTAGAACTGACACCAAATGTTTGAGAACTGGGAAAAGGTCCTGACTTTCCACCAACACGCTCCTTTTGTTGGTAATTATTGTGAAAGTGGTCCTCTACACTTTCCAGTTTAAAATGAATCCACATCTTGATTTGTCTCCATAAGCCATGGTCTGTGGCCAACAGTAGGTGGCAGTGGTGACTATTTCTCTCCCAATTATTATTTCTTATACTCTTTTAATTTATACATCCCAGTAGTTGTGACAATATTGAAGAATCTCTTTATCTTGTAAACTGAATATTATTCGGACTTGCTTCTTCTGGTTTGAATATTTCCTGCTGTAGGAAACTGAAGACTTGAGCGAAGCAGCCCAGCAACAGCCAAATATGTTGTCGAAAACAATCAAGAAGGAACATTTATCATATATTTGTACCATTTTAGAGTGAAATTTTCTGTGCTGTGGTGGGAAGAGTTCACTCTGTGACTGTTAAGATGCACCAAGTTGTAGCTGGAACAGAATCTCCTGCAGCTTTTACTCATGGGGAATCAATTACCATGCTGCACACACCGACAGGGATATGCTGAGGTAGGCCTAATTAGATGTCTCACAGAAAAGACTTAACAAAACTGACCACACACACACACACACACACACACACACACACACGTAAGAACACAGATCTGTTGACTTGCATATTAATGGAGCAACCAGCGTCTCCCAGTTCCTCCAGTTCTGATGAGTGACAGCTTCTATTTATATTTATCCCGTTCTTCTAGTTCTTCTGTTTCTATCTTTATGTTTTCCTGGCCCACATTTTTTCTGGACCTTCGTACAAATTAACTTCTGCTTTCTGCTGTAGGCTTTGATCGTAAAATAAAAACATCTTTCTTGGGCTTGTTTTTCTTTTTTGCAAAAGGAGTAAAAACAAAGGAGTTTTAGCTTCTCATTAGCTGTAAGTAGAACTGCACGATTTTAGGAAAATGTGCAGAAAATGTGCAGAAAATCGTTTGCTAATATTGCAATAGCATATGGTTTGTGCTAAATAAACAATTAAAAATGGTTGATGTCTTCATTATTTACTTCTTGCCAAACATACCTTATTATAATGAGCAGTCCATTGAATTAATAGGTACAATTCCCAAAACATCCATCTACACCTTATTTTGGCCAGAATCTGCTGGTTTGGATTTAAAACCTTGTAGTTGTGCAACGGCTCAGTCTTCAATGATTCTCCTGATTTTGGATTTTTCTGTCAAATGTGACTCCAAATTACTTGCAGAAAAAATGTAAAATTTTTATTATATTCAAAAGAAAATGCAGGCTGCATTTCAAATGGACTTACAGACTCAAGTTCAATACAAATCTGACCAGTTTATCAAAGTCAACACCATTTTACTGCTACTTTTACTTTCAAAAACGCATAATGTAGAGTTCAAAATATAAAAACTGTCAGAGCTCTTTGTGTTAAAGAAATTATTTCAGTGGATTTAACTAAGTGAGGGTGCTGTGTTTCACAGTGTCAGTAAAAAAATTATTAGGAAGAAAAAAAATCATCATTTAAATTTGTCATAAGGATAAATTAGACAAATCTACCAGATTATCCCATTTGCTGTTTTTTAAATAACGTTTTCCATGAAAGCTGTCATAACATATTAAATGTTTTGTAGGTGTTGTCTGGTTAATGAGTCGCTCCAACTAGTTTTCAGCTACCAAAGATTAGTTTTTGTTGTTTACTTGTTGATGAGAGGAAATAAACCAAGTGAAAGCAAGAGAGAGTATTTTTCATGCTTAACACAAAATGGAAAAATAATGTAAATCAGTTTCATTTCAACAAAAGAAATACTTTTAATATGCAAAACTGTGGATTTCAACTATTTCCAAACAGGCCTTTTTTTTTACTCTACTTTCTTCCTTACAATTACACATCAGTGGAGTTTCTCCCACATTTTCATAGAATACTGATGAATATGTATAGTCCAACCAACAGACACAAAAACAATTTATTTAAATTTATGCTAACCAGAACAACAAAACGTTGCTCTTGAGATGCCTTTGAGATGACAAATGCCTCTGCTTAACCAACAGATTATACAGATGTTGGCTGTCAGGGATGTGATCACTGATTTAAAATATATGAATAAAAGCTGTGAAATATCAGGAAATGAGCAACCTAATGAGTACAGAGGGAAAGCAGCAAAAGAGGAAAACAATTTGACATTGGGAGGAAGAGAAGGAAGGCATTAATTCAGTGTTCTGTATGCTGCTAATGAAACCTTTCTAATGTTATTCATGAGTTTTCCTGCTGTGCCTACAATCCAAGCATGGACCTGCCATCCCTTCACACAACATCTGACTGAGAAGAACAGCTAAAGAAATGATGAAGAAGGAGGAAGAGTTCACTCAAAAAACCTGGCTGAGGACCAGGCAGGTGTGGAATTGACAGCTCAGCGTGAAAATAAGCAATTTTTAAAGAAACAAATAGAGCTGTGTTGCAGAATACCAACAAACTGAGGCTTGGGAAGTCCGTTTCTCATATCTTGAATATTGCTTTTTCTGCTTGTTTTGTTGGATTTGTCCCTCTTGTTATTGTGGACATCTATATTTGGATGGTTAAATCATTGTTCATAAACATGGCGCACTGCATAAAGCTGCACACGCTGCCGGACTCTAGTTGTGTGCTGCCCGCAAGACAAAGTCGGGCCATCGCTGTGTGTTTGAGTCACGAAATAGAAAGTCCAGAACGTGTGCGATTCTGCCTGAACCAGATTAAACATTCAAGCGAAAGACTCTTGGCTGGACTCCTGAGCCAGAGGATAAAAACAAGGTTTTTATTATTGAGGCTGTGACAGTAAAATATGTCAGACGGTTCTGAAATCAGATTCAGGATAGATTTTCCTGCTGTTTCATTCTCATGTGGTGTATGGCGAGCCAAATGTCTTTTAGTGCCATGAATTTCTTCAGAGAGAGGAATTGTAAAATTCTATATAAGATACAATCCTTTAGGACTGCTGGGAAACATACATTTTGGGATCATGATAATTTATCTGTATCTGGTAACCATACTTTGGTATTTTGTCTCCTTCTACTTCCATTTTGTATCCATGAACTTTAATTTAAGCATGTCAGCTTAATTATCTTGCTTAAGTATTTTTGATGAATTATGGAATTGGATTTAAGCATAAAAATGTTCAATTTTTGTTTAGTTTATTATTTTTAGAAATTATGGAGTACTCAGTACCTTAGATCAACATTTAGCTACTTTAAAAACTGTGACATACTCATTGCTTTAGCTTTATAGTTTTAATATTGGAGCAAGACGTAGAGAAACTCCTGTTAGTTTACAAATTTAGAACAAACTTTGAAAGTACCAACTACTTAACAACCCAGAACAAGAACCAAACATGGAGAACCAACACTTGGCTTTATATTGTGCAACTCTAGAACTCAACCTAGAACAACAGGAACCAACATTTAGTTTTATGGATATACTAATAGAACCAAACATGGAGAACTAACATCTAGTTTTAACAGAACAAGAATCCAGAGAAACCCATAATTCATAAATTATGGGCTAATTCTTCTTATTCTTATTAAACATGGGGAACTAATATGTAGTTTTATACTTTTTACCTTTTTGTCTTTCTTTTGGTTTTGTTTGTATTTCCTTCTAATTCATGTAAAGTACTTTGAACTGCCTTATTGTGCTACATAAATAAATCTAATCATATCTCATATTGCTGACCAAACGTGCTGGAACTCTGCTTAGGTTGCTAGGTAACGGGGCTGGGCCTTCCTGTGGTTGCTAGGTAACGGGGCCGGGCCTTCCTGTGGTTGCTAGGTAACGGGGCCGGGCCTTCCTGTGGTTGCTAGGTAACAGGGGAGTGCCAGTTGAGTGTGACTTAACATTTAGAAGGTTTTAAAGTCGTTTTAAAGATGCCAAAAAACATTAATTTGTTGCCAAAAAGTGCTGGGTGTATTTTTTTTGGGCAGTTTTTAGAAGCAGTTGAGACCCGAATGGAACTATTAAAACATGCAAAATATGAATTTTTCATAACATGCAGTGTAGCTCTGGTACTATAAAATGACCTTCAGAGGAACAACATTACTGATAAAGTTTAGTCTTAGAAATATGTGTGGAGCTGAAAATGGATTTCTTGTTTGTTGTGTGCGGTTCTTGTGGCTTACAGCTCTGGGCTTATGAGATGCATGACAATTGATCTATCCGTGTCTGGGTCTGACTTTCTGTGATCCGTTGTTATGGCTTCGCATCAAACTACAGGCATGTGTTTCTTAAACTGTGGGTGGCTTCCCTGTTTCTGTTCAATCTCAACCTGACGTGAATAGCTCTGTTTTCATGAAGGGTGACACAATAAATTTGCCAGGATCAGGATCCAAGCTGGACAAGGTTGCTGCAAATCAGGCCCAGCGGCAGCGATGGAGTGGAGGAAAACTAAGAGACAGATGGTGAAGAAACGGGTTAAATGCAGAATAGTGAAAAGGAGAGTAGAGTGTTTTGGAAACTTGCGCACGGCGGCTGCCACCTCCGGCCAAACACAACAGTCCAGTCTGGTCCCACGCTGATATAGAGGCACACTTAACTCCTGTTGTTGGAGGCAACAGCCTTTGGTTACAGCTGAACCGTGTGTGTGCACACACTCATATTAAATCCCTTCATTTTGCTTCAAGGATCTAATAATGTCCTCTGCAGCTTTTATAGCGGCGCCCACTCTAATAAAAAGTGCCATACTTTGCCTGATAAGCCGCGGGGTAATGTATTAACATCCATCATAACATGTTCTCCATTACTTCGTGTTGCGTGTGTACGCTCATATTAACATCCATTGTCAGGTCTAATTACTGGTATTCCATAATTTTCTTCCATTTTACCCGGATGTAATAAACCATAAAGATGTGAGGCTTTTATTTTTTTTTTCTCCCACACACTGCATGCACAAATCTAATAAAAATGAAAGCTCACTGGACTTTTCAGGTGCTTAAAAATGTAATTTTAAGCAACCAAGTAGGATATTTATCAACAGAAGTGCCTTTCAGGTGTGGATATCTTTTTTTTTTTATTTATCTTTTAAATTCTTTTAAAGTGACATCTTACATTGATATATGAAATTTGGGATCTTTTGTTGTGGTGGAAGGTTTGGAGTAGTTGAACTTTTTAAAACGACAGAAACTGTGTCTGCAGGATTGAATCGCATTAAAAAGAAAACATCGTAATGTAATCTGTTGGTAAACTATTCTATGTGTATCCTGCTATATCTGGTGTTAACATAACATTTCAGACAAATACATCATATTGGCTGTAATCAGATAAACACACTTTGTGGCTTCAGCTCCTGAAATTGCCTAGTCAAAGTCTGGACTTATTTGAGATGTGGCAGTATTCTGTAAAATGTACTTTTTTGAGTTTTCTACCTGGTTGAAACCATGCCTGAATGTTGCTTTGATTCCTTCATGCGTGTTTTATTCCACGAGGAATCGTTGCAACCTCAGGGTTCCTAAACGACGTCTGCTGAGCTCATCACACAAACTACTTCGCAGTCCAACGCACCTGAGAACGATCGTAAAAGACATTAGATTACAAAGTGAAACTTCTTTTAAGTTATGTTTGATTTATACAGCATTTTGACCTCAACATAGTTACTCGATTGTGCTGTAAAATGGCACTTTATTCCTGGACAAATAATACCTCCTCTTTAAAAAGGCTGTTCAGCTCAAAAAGCCTCTTATGTAGCTGAATTAAAGTACTTGTGCATAGAACAGCTGGTGAAACTCTCCTCCACTGCGATGTAAGAGCCTCATCACCAGCTACCACAAAACACTTGATGGCTGCTGCCAAGTGTGGCACAAACTGTTAGCATTAGGGAGAGATTCGTTTTCCATAAAGGCTTATGGTTTACAAAGCTTTCCTCTCGTAATAAAACACATCTTCATTTGGCTTTTTGTATTTAACTATTGTATTGTTTTCTGATCTAAAAATGTGTAAAATTAACATTTTTGTTTTTACTATTGTAGTTGTAAATAAACCTTACAATTAAATTTTGCCTACATCCATAGATACATATTCTGATGTGATTTCTTTTTGAATCTATGTTTGTTTACATTCTGCTGCATTTATACATGCAGAAATATATTTATGATTATTTAAACTTATTTCCTTATTTGTAAAAATGTTTCTTTATCTATAATTCTGTATTTTTTAAAAGAAAATGGGAGTGGATGTGCTGTGTTTTGAGGAAATTGTCGATTTCACCACAGATTCAACTCCTTCGAACGACAAAATGAACTGAGCGATTCTGCTGTTTTATAAACTCATATGATGTGAGAAAAGTGTTTCTATTGCAGTTTTGCAAAATGCTCAAATGTTGATACGGTTGGTAAAAAAAAAAAAACTCATGCTAGCACAAAAACTTTTTATTGTAAAACTTTTTTTTTTTCTCAAAATTGCCGTCAATCTAACTGGAAAGGCAGCGGCTGTGTTGGTAACTCAATTGTTGGTGTACTCTTGTGTTTAAAAGCAACACTATGAGCAGGGAAACTGGACTGAAACAGTAATTTTATGGATCTCAAACTCTCAGTCAGTCATTCTGTCCTGTCTACCAAACAGTCATTCTGTAAAATTAGATACTGCAGCCACTCTAACAGTGTAGATTATTTTCTGGGCTCATATTAACCTATGCACAGACACAATGATACACTCTGAGAGGGGTTCCTGTGATTCACATATCTCTGTGCGTGTGTGTGTGTGTGTGTGTGTGTGTGTGTGTGTGTGTGTTTAAGCAGTGGAGTCCACTCTCTGTAATTGGCTGCAGGGAGCAGACGGATTCGGCTCCAGCTTGTTATCAGACTGAAGCCAAACTGGGAAGGACAGCAGTCTCACCCAGACAGAAGCAGCAGACATTACATTTGCACAAAATTGCACATAAACACCACCAGTGGAGGCGCAGCTGTCACACAACATCACTGTGTGAGACGTTCAGACATTAACCATGGGGAGAGAGAACCTGAATGCACCATTGTAGAGATTTTAATTGTAGATAGAGTTATCTGATAGTTAGTGATTAGTCAGATTAGTGCAACAAATGTAGAAGGACAAGATTAGCATGTTACTTGAAAAAAGTCAAGACAGTGATTGAACTTTACTTGGGAAAGTACTGCACTGGTTAAATGTTACCAGTGCACATTTAACACTAAATGTAATAAAAACCTGACGGGAATAATAATCCGGTTCCACTGCAGGTCAGTTGAGTCATTAACTCTGAAAAATTATTCTTAAAATTATTATTCTTGCCCTGGCCTAAGCGATTGTGGTTGCAAATAAATTGACTTTTTGTAAATTAATCTCTTGCAGAAAAGTGAAGCGTTTTTTTCCTGAAAGTGTCTGTGAGGCATTAAATATTTTTTTTCTCTCCTGTCTAGACGAGAGACCTTGTTGAGATGTTCCCAGTGCAAGATGGCTCGCTACTGCAATGCAGGTTGCCAGGTAGGAGAGCCTTTGTGTTTGTTCACTGGAATTACTCCTGATATTAGGAACACACGGTTATGTCCAAAAATGTAAATATACGTCCCAATGAGGCTTGTTTGCCCTATTAAAAGCACCTTTTGAAAATAAAAACCTAAAATCAGATATTTAACATCTCATTAATTCCATATTTCTTTATTAAAGTGTTTTATTTGTTAGGTGTAATCTCTAATCTAATCTAATCTTTGCCACAATTAAAAGAATAAAGAATAATCAGGATTTATTTTGAATTATGCAAACTTTTGCTGATGAACCAAAGATTATTCCAGGAAACGACAAAACATGACTAACTACTAATGAGTATTTAAGAGAAAAAAAACACATAAAACAACCAAAGATGGACAGAACTAATTAATCTACAAATTACTTACAAAAGGGTGGAGATTTTATGATGAAGGTATGAATGTTAAAAACTCCAATTAAATGACTGATTAAAATCTAAGGTTAATAAAAAGTTGGTCTTTCTAAAGGATTTCTTATAGAGGGATTATCAGCCGACGTCAGTTTGGTAGAATAATTTATTTTCTCACGTTGTGATGAACAGTTGTATCACGCTGACAACATGCTAGCTGATGTTAAAACGCCAAGATAAATGTGAGTAACCATGGCAACCAGTGAGCATTTAAAGACCGTCCAGCTCTTTCTGCAGTCAGATTCAGCGCGCATCCGCTTTGTTTACAAACAAATAATCCCTCCGTTCTTTTGAGTTGTTATACCTACTTTGGTTTAAAGGGGGAACTGAAAAAGGATGACAAATTCGAAGCCTGAGAAACGGTTTAAAGTGTCGGCTTTCCACAACAGAACCAAAAAAAACGCCTAACTTTGGTCCAAAATGGCTGCTCTGCCACTTCTCTCCCAGGTCCTGCTGATATTCTTAGATTTACGTTCACAGTCCGTGTTTTGCCTTAAAGGATGAGCAAGATTACAAAGCGAACAATCAGACAAGATTAATCCGTCCTTCCTCCGACTTGAGAAAAGACTCAAGGACTAAACGTTACGATTGATTGCAAAGTTAGAGCTGTCTTGTCATACAGCCACAGACAGAAATAAGACTCTTAGTTTTTTTTCCTAACACTATTTTCAAATTGAGATTCAAAAGTGTTTTGTCAACCTGTAATCAAAGACTGCACTAATTCATTCATGAACAATCAATAAGTTTCTATCAACTGTGGATTATTTCAAAGCTTTTTGAAATTTGCAAACATGTCTTCAGAGGCATTCAGACAAAACTTAAATGGAAATTGAAGGTTGTTCTGAAAATACATTTTACATGGCATTGAGAAAAGCCTTTTTTTGTGGGTGAAAGGTTAAAACTGAAGTGTGTAATGTAATAGAAATATGCCTTTTTGTGCATTATACCCATCAGTGTGTTAAATGACCCTCTTCTGCAGAAACAAGCGTGGTCTGGCCATAAGAGAGAGTGTAGGTGTCTTCGCCGTCTCCTCCCCAGACTCCCCACTGACTCAGTCCGTCTGGCTGCCAGAATCATGTTTGCTCTGGTAAGTTTCTAGAAATTATCCTTGTTATTCTCACTCAGAAAATATGTGGAAGCAAGATTCTATTTTTATTTATTTTAACCATGTAGTGTTCTGAAGTTTCAGTTTTTGAAATCCATCTGTTCCTGAAAATAAGATAAAACTGCAATCTGGCTACACAGGAAAGTGTTATTATAGAACACTAAAAGTATACAAATATGTGTAAAATAAAAATGACATTAATTAATTATACGCTCCTTTTCTATTCAGTTAAACCCTCCTAAGACTAATGAGCTCTACACTTTAGAAGAACATGAATCACGTAAGTACCTAAAGTAAATCTTTGTTTTCATTGTTTATTGTGACAGTTTGTTGGGTTCTGGTCATTTCCCCCTTTGCCATTTCTTGTATTTCGTTTTGCATTTCAACTTTTTCATGTACAAAATTGAGTTCATATGAGTCAGGGAAATGCTTTATGACCTCTCCGACAACAAATTGATTAATTGAAGGAATCTTTTTTAACCTAAAAATAGTTTACACTAAGGAAATATGGTGAAATTATCTGTCAGCCAAAATGTGGTCATAGTTATTATTTGAGAGATTTTGATTGAGCTTCTAATTCTATGTAGTTCATTTTAGTGAGATAAAATTGGTTGTACTAGACAGATAATGTAAACTTATAAATGTTTAAATAAAAGTTGGGGCTGGACGATATGAGTTTTCCATATCAGTCGAGATTAATAATTATTGATTAGTTTTTTATTTTAAATATCTGAATTACTGTCAAACTGGTGACATGAGGTTTCTGTTTTATCCACAGTTTTCACTCCATGTCGTTGTTTTTATATATGTTTAAGCAGTTTCGAGGCACAGTGGTCAGACATTAAACTGTCATTCAGCAGGTTGTTGCTAGGTAACCAAAGAACGAGTGAGCTAGTTGTTGCTAGGTAACCAGAGAGAGAATGAGTGAGTTGATTCCACCAACCTTATCTCTTAGCTGGCTATGAAAGGTTGAGCAGCTAAAGTCTTTCCTCTGCCTACATCCCCCAGAATGCTTCAGTGAAATTATTGAATATTCTATCAGACGTATTATCGATCGATATTGATCACGTGTCTATCACGATACTCATTGTTACTCATTTATTGTCCTGCCCTAGTAAAAGTTTTACATTCTTGCAGACTTGAATTCGATGTCTGAGCAGAAGAAGCAAGGGCTTTCTCAGCTGGCGTCCATGTTGGCACTGTATGTGCAACAGGAAGAAGATTCTAACCTCACACAGGAAGTGACATCAGCCCTGCCGCCTTCCTGCAGGGATCCACTTAGCCTCATTGCAAAGGTTGGTGAAATGAATATAAAACCTATTCTGCTTTCCGTAGCACAGGATAAAAACACATAGAAGTGTGTGTTTCATCCTCAAGTGGAGAAATGCACAACCTGCCTTCATTAGTTTAAGCCTCCAATCCTCAGTTGTCTGTTCCACGCTCTGCTTCTGTAATCGTATTCCTCTGGTTGCGTATTCCCACAACACATCGGGTCTTGTTCATTCAAAACACACAAACCACCTTCACAAGGTTTTAAACTGCAGCGTGAAAGGATGCTTGTCTGCAATTTGCTCCCTCTGTATTAGCTGTGAGCCTTAAATCTGTGAAACTCACATGGAGATTTTGAAGCCCAGGGTTTTGACAGTAAAAATACTCTGTAGAATTACTGTCTTTTATGTATCTCAGCATTTTTTTTCTTGTTTATTCATGTTTATTGTGGAGATAAAATGGTAAATTTCACATAAGACCCCAGACATAAGTTTATTAAATTAAATCTGTTCTCTGAGTTATTAAATTTATAAATCTCTCATTAGTGATTTTAGTAGTAAATGCAATGGTAATGGGCACCTTGAGCAAAGAGTGCTGTAAATATGCATATAAGTAGTTGCCTAAAAAACGACCCAACTAAATTACTTGAGTGAGAAAGTATTTGGTGAAAAAGCTACTAAAGTACTGAGTAACTTATCAAAATGTTAATCATTTAATATTTAAAATTACATCATCAGTTGTAACAGAAATGTTTATTTTGACATGTTAAAGGTCAAGATGAAAATTATCCATTTAAATAACATAATTACAAAATTAGGCAAAGGAGAAATATTCCAAATCAATTTATTTCAATATATGAAATTTTTACATTTTATTTTTTTTAAACAAGTCTGTTCTTTATTAGTTGAAGTTACTCACAGTGGATAAAAGATCCAGAAATTTTGAAATTTAGTAGTGATTACTCAAGTAAAAATGAAAACTACAGTGTAGTGAAAAGTTTTTTTTAATTACTAATGTAAATGTAACTGGCCAAGTTTTAATGTAGATTGTTGACATAGAAATTCTTACGCAGTTGTACAAAGATGCTATTTTGCTGATACTGGGTACATGTGAACGTGTCAGAGTTTAATTCAGATAAATTTTGACTTTTACACATAAAGTATTTGTGCTTTCATCAAAGTTGCGTCCTGATGTGTGACACAGAGAGGCTCTGCTTTGATTATATTTTTGTTTAATTGCTTAAGTGAAAAGTGGCTCAACTGCTGCAGAAATTTTGACTGACACAATTTTTACGTTTCTGATATTTTTGTTTGCGTTTGGAAAGACTAATTCAAATTGTGTAATTCATAGATTGCCAACAGGGGGCACTATTACAGCACAGACCTGTGCTTTGAAAAGAAGTCGTTAAATTTATTCCCTGATATTTCATTTCAGCATGTCTCTCTGTCTGTGGACTACTTTTTGTCTTTTTTTCATGCATCTTTTTTATTATTTTTTCCCTCTCCACACTCAGGCCTGTTTGTTGTCTGCCTCTTTTCCTCCTCTCATGTTTTCTCTCTTTACATGACAAATGAGGACTTTGGTATTATCTACTTGGAGTCCTCAGCAAGCTTAACAAAATAGGCCGCTACTGTATGATGCTCATGTTTGTGACTGTGTGTGTGTTTGAGGCTGCTCCTGTTTTTTGGAAAGAAAACCCATTCTTTCTACCAACACCTCCTCTCTAGTCCTAATAGTCTTACATAAACAAATACATTATATGGATGCACCCTGACTTACAAAAGCATTACTGCTTTGAATGCACCCAAAGGTTTATATAAAATGAACAGAAAAATAATAATTCTCACGTTCTTCAGGGAATAGTTTGTTCATTCAGCGTTGATTGTGCAGCATCTCAGTCTCTGACCACCGTCTGTGAAATCTGCCTGTGTTTAGCTTTGTCACTGGAGTTGATGTGCACCTATAAGTCATGCAGACAGATTACTGCGGCATGCATTTGTGCTCATCCACACTATGTTGTAATATACTGTGACAGATGAGATCTGTCCTACGCACATGGTAATGCTTTCCCCAGGCAGCCCCCGTCTCCCAGGAGTGAACACATGTGCTGTGGATTGGATTTTAACGTCCGACCGCAAACGGGGATGCCTGCATGCAAGCCTTCAGGCATTGGAGTAGCATCCCTGACTTTACATGGACTTTCCTTTACTGCACTCATTTCTTATTAAAGGGGTGGCGTTATGTAAGTTTGGCTGTCTTGAGCTTTATGTCATGTTATAATATTACTACAGCATCAAATACATGCCTGGAGTTTTGCCTTGTTTCTTCCATGCATGTTTGAGAAATACTTGAGTCTCCATGGCAACCGTTGAGCTCTGCAAAACGCCTGTGTGGACCTAGCCCCGCCTTCGTGGCGCAGCTCCTCCTCAAAGACGCTCCCCCACTCAGCTCCTACAGACTAGCCAGCAGCAATTAGCTAACACCTGGTGGAGCAGCACATCTGCTCAGCCCATTATATTTATGTTTAGAAACGTCACCTCTTATGGTTATATTGTATTATTAATATGCAACACCTTAGATGGAGTAGCTTGTCAAAGAATAAGCAATTTTCCCTCAATCAATAAAGTCTTTTATATTCTGTTCTATTCTATTCTATATAAACTTCTTCTCAGTACATCGCTGGTTAGAGTTGATAGAGGAGTGATGCTGTAATGACTTCCTGAAGGTAGAGCATCAGAAAGAGGTTTTAAAGAGACAGATGTCCAATTTTAATTTGTTAAATTAGGAAGTAAAATTCATTTTAAGTCATTTGATTTCTGTAGCATTTTTATTACAACTTGAATTAACTTAGTTACTTGATTATGTTATAAAAGAGCAGTATGTGGCTGAAAAACACATAATACTGCTGCTTTAAAGATTTTAAAGTTTTAATTTCAGAAAAATTGCATTTTCTCATTTTATCAAAGGCCTAATTGTGGGAATTTCTGTAGGAAGAGGGAGAAAACTATGCTGTAATATTCATTACCATTATATAAAGGCAATTTACCACAGACAGGTTATTTATAAGTAGTGCTGTCAATCGATTGAAATAAATTTATTGGATTAATCACACTTTAGCACTGTAATTAATCACTTTGCTTAACTTTATCAGCTTGAACTGTAAACATGCATGTTTTTAATAAATGTTTAAGAACGTTTTATTCCCTCAAACATCTCGGATTTTCTATGTTTTCATATTCATGAAGGTTCAAAAAGTAATTGGAGATCTCATGATGTCCAGTACATTATGAATAAAATGCATTGTTGCCTTTTCTCTTGTGTTTGCGACTCTGCAAAGTTAAGCGACACTGAGTAACGCGCTGCATTGAACTGGCTAACCAGGAGAAAGGCTTTCAGGCCAAAAACAGAGGTAACGCGATTAATCTGCCTTATGTAATATTAACATGTTAAACGTTTTAGATTAACCACATGCTGTAATGTTGGCAGCCCTGATATAAACTCCACCAGTAACGACCCAGGAGTGAATAAATTTGGTTTTATTTAGACTCGCATCTCCTGGTTGTAATAATTTTCCCTCTTTTTGTTTTGGTTGGTTGTAATACAGTTTGTGTATGTCTGTAGTAGTAAGTTTTGTTTGCCTGTAGGAAGTTCTACGAGTAATTTATTGTCTTGCCTTTCTTTTGTTTTTCTCGGTGATTAGTTGAGAACCTAAATGGAAAGAAGACTCCTTCAAATGTGTTTGCATCAAATGGAGAAGTTGGTGATCTTCCAGTTTTTCGTGGCTGAAAGTAAATATTGTTCTTTAAAATTGATGTGCAAAAAGTGTGATTTAAAATAAAAATGTTAAAAACAAAAGTTTTTTAGCTAAGGGATTTAAAAGTAAACAAATTTCATGTTAATTTTGCTAAATAATGTAAAAAAAGAGAGTAAACATCGTTCTTTCCACCCACACCACCTTGATTATGTTTGTTTGGTAGTTTGGACTCATTAACATAATCCATGTGTGAATGTGTCGGTATGTTCAGCCTTATCTATGCAGCGTTTTCTGTATCTGTGAGCGTAGCAGGCAGCTTCATGGGCGCAGCCTAATTAGCTTAGGCTCTGCAGAATCACGCACACAGCAGAGCGACCCGGCTTACTGTAATGACTTTGACTTCATCATGAATGCAGACACAGAAACTGTAATGTGAGGGGAAAATAAAAACCATTTGCTTAATTGACAAAGATTGGCCGTGTGTGGGTGGGTGTGGTGGGGGAGGTGCTCTGAGAGAAGTGGAAATAAAAAAAGAGGAGTGGGTAGGAACAATGAGTGACATGAGGGAGAAGAGCAGATGGAGGAAAAGGAGATGAACATGAAGAAATTGGTAGAGATGGAAGCAGTCAAGGGCAAATGAAAAGGATTGACACTGATGTGTTAAAGGGCATTTATCATTTTTATAGCTTTTCTTTTTCAATTCTGTTGAGGTTTAAGATACTTATATTGATTTCCACAAATCAAATCAAATTTGAAAAAGTACAAATAGAAGCGTTGAAAGCTGAAGTCAGCTGACAACTTAAACGAAAGTTGATAGAAAGTGAAATTTTACGTTTGTAACGTCTAAGTTGCATTAGTGCATTTGACTGTATTATTTTCACCCATAAAGTCTCCAGCTTGCTTTTTTGTTCATGAAATGTTGATTTATATGGTGATTTGTTCAGTGAGGCAGAGGAAATCAGAGCCATTTAAGAGCAGTGGTTTGGAAACCTAGTAAACCGGCACCCTACCCAAGAATATAAAAGCATTATGTGGGATGTCCGCTTCGCCTGTAATTTACCACAGTGGCAAATGGCTAATGAAAAAAATTGTAATCAAAAACGCTAAATCCTGATGACATTCAGCTTAATGTTGTCATTTCTGTTGTGGTCCTGATCAGTTTTTAATGCTGACATGCATGTTCAAGTTCCTCCCTTATATTATTACTAGTTACTAGGATTTATTTAAGTAGCTGTCAAAACACTGTTGGCTAATAAAAGGCTACTTCAAGCTGGATTGTTTAAATACTGAAGTTAAAATACTGAAACTGTCATCAGACTCTGTGTTCATCGTCTGTCTCAGGGATGAAGCAGCTAAACATGCAGCAGGATTCTAAGCAAAGAGCCGTTATTGGTTTGATATTATCTGTGGGCATCAGTGGATGTTTTCACACCTGGTAGTCACATAGACCTGGTTTAATTGGGGACAAAAGTTGCAACATTTGTTACATTCTCAGCTGGTGCAGTTTGCTTTCACACTGCTTTGTGTTAAACAACACAAACCCTTTGAAAATCCTGTACCTATCCTCACCTGTGGTGGTGCTGCACCAAGAACCATTGAAGGAAAAGACACAAAAATCTCAGCCTAACAAGAAGAGTGCAGCCTTCTTCATCAAGAAATGTTGACAAAAATGGAGTAGCGTCAGATTTTAGCGGCTGCAGGATTTCTCTTTTGTTGTTGGTAAAAGACCATAAGCCATTTCCCCCACTAGCTTTAGACTCACACATTTGTTTTTGCTGCATTTACCCAGAATTCCCTGTACTATAGTCCACTTCCTGTTGTTGGAGAGCTATCCAGTCCACTTGGCGTTCACATTTAGATGAACCAGAGTTCTCTGTTTTGGTCCACATCAGAGTCTGATTGCACAAACGAACCGAACTTTCTAGGCAAACAAACTGGAGTCGATTAAAATGAACTAAAGAGCTGGTGTGAATGCAGCCTAATGGTCATGATAAAAGAAGAAAGCATTGTTGAACCAGAAACTTTATGCTCACAAACACCTACCACGACCACCTCAGTGGTCTGTTTCCTCTTATTTGGGTTGATTTATCTCCCTAAAACAAAGGTACTGATTTTAAAAAAATATATATAATCTTGGAGCATAGAGAACTCCCAACGTAGAGACCATTTTCTATTTTTGATCCCTTCTCTTAATTTTCCATCTCATCCATGGAGCTACTCCACATTTTGCACAAGGGCAAAATGCAAAGCTGAATAAATTTTGATGTTTTGTATTATTCAGAGGTGATTTTTGAAGGGGATATAAAAATGTAAGTGTTCTGTGAATTGAGCAGCTCTTAGTTCCAGATGAAGCTGCCACCGTCTGTCCTTTTTTTTTATCATCATTGTCTCCTTGACGGCTCATCCTGTGCTCTCTTAAGCTTCACTGTCTTCATTCTTCTTTAGTGACTTTGATGAATTTGTTACATTGAAGAAAGGGTGATAAATTACTAAAATGTTGCTGTTTGTGTATTTTATCCAGTGTCTGATTGTGCTGCTAAAGGAAACTCACAAATTAACCTGTCACGTTGAGAAGATGACCTGTTAAAAGACCTGTTTACTGCTGGGCTGAGACCCTTTAAACATAACAAAACAGTGGATTATTGACCCTCTGCTGGCCTCATGCCTGACATTTGATGCCTCTGTGATGAAATATATTTTTAGCACAATAATACTGGACAAGACTCACTGGTTTTATTTCTTGTATCTGGTTCTGTATTCAAGCCAAAACAGGAGATATGTGGTTGAAAAAACAAGTTTCTTTATAAATTTAACATTTATTTTTACCAGTAAAATACCACACATGCATTTCCTCTTGTTAGTATGAATCAGTTATTCTTCATAACCTTAAACCTTAAACCAGTGTCTCTCAAGCTTTTGCAGGTTGAGCGTCATTTACCCCATTTAAAACAACACTAGCGTGAAATAACACAACATCTTAATATATTGCAAAATAACCTCTTAACTCATTGTCTTTGTTCCTCCTAATGTGAAGGATGGCTCTGTTTTGTAAATGAGACTGGCCAAATTAAAACCATGAACATGTCAACTCACGACGTTATNAACAAAAGTTTTTTAGCTAAGGGATTTAAAAGTAAACAAATTTCATGTTAATTTTGCTAAATAATGTAAAAAAAGAGAGTAAACATCGTTCTTTCCACCCACACCACCTTGATTATGTTTGTTTGGTAGTTTGGACTCATTAACATAATCCATGTGTGAATGTGTCGGTATGTTCAGCCTTATCTATGCAGCGTTTTCTGTATCTGTGAGCGTAGCAGGCAGCTTCATGGGCGCAGCCTAATTAGCTTAGGCTCTGCAGAATCACGCACACAGCAGAGCGACCCGGCTTACTGTAATGACTTTGACTTCATCATGAATGCAGACACAGAAACTGTAATGTGAGGGGAAAATAAAAACCATTTGCTTAATTGACAAAGATTGGCCGTGTGTGGGTGGGTGTGGTGGGGGAGGTGCTCTGAGAGAAGTGGAAATAAAAAAAGAGGAGTGGGTAGGAACAATGAGTGACATGAGGGAGAAGAGCAGATGGAGGAAAAGGAGATGAACATGAAGAAATTGGTAGAGATGGAAGCAGTCAAGGGCAAATGAAAAGGATTGACACTGATGTGTTAAAGGGCATTTATCATTTTTATAGCTTTTCTTTTTCAATTCTGTTGAGGTTTAAGATACTTATATTGATTTCCACAAATCAAATCAAATTTGAAAAAGTACAAATAGAAGCGTTGAAAGCTGAAGTCAGCTGACAACTTAAACGAAAGTTGATAGAAAGTGAAATTTTACGTTTGTAACGTCTAAGTTGCATTAGTGCATTTGACTGTATTATTTTCACCCATAAAGTCTCCAGCTTGCTTTTTTGTTCATGAAATGTTGATTTATATGGTGATTTGTTCAGTGAGGCAGAGGAAATCAGAGCCATTTAAGAGCAGTGGTTTGGAAACCTAGTAAACCGGCACCCTACCCAAGAATATAAAAGCATTATGTGGGATGTCCGCTTCGCCTGTAATTTACCACAGTGGCAAATGGCTAATGAAAAAAATTGTAATCAAAAACGCTAAATCCTGATGACATTCAGCTTAATGTTGTCATTTCTGTTGTGGTCCTGATCAGTTTTTAATGCTGACATGCATGTTCAAGTTCCTCCCTTATATTATTACTAGTTACTAGGATTTATTTAAGTAGCTGTCAAAACACTGTTGGCTAATAAAAGGCTACTTCAAGCTGGATTGTTTAAATACTGAAGTTAAAATACTGAAACTGTCATCAGACTCTGTGTTCATCGTCTGTCTCAGGGATGAAGCAGCTAAACATGCAGCAGGATTCTAAGCAAAGAGCCGTTATTGGTTTGATATTATCTGTGGGCATCAGTGGATGTTTTCACACCTGGTAGTCACATAGACCTGGTTTAATTGGGGACAAAAGTTGCAACATTTGTTACATTCTCAGCTGGTGCAGTTTGCTTTCACACTGCTTTGTGTTAAACAACACAAACCCTTTGAAAATCCTGTACCTATCCTCACCTGTGGTGGTGCTGCACCAAGAACCATTGAAGGAAAAGACACAAAAATCTCAGCCTAACAAGAAGAGTGCAGCCTTCTTCATCAAGAAATGTTGACAAAAATGGAGTAGCGTCAGATTTTAGCGGCTGCAGGATTTCTCTTTTGTTGTTGGTAAAAGACCATAAGCCATTTCCCCCACTAGCTTTAGACTCACACATTTGTTTTTGCTGCATTTACCCAGAATTCCCTGTACTATAGTCCACTTCCTGTTGTTGGAGAGCTATCCAGTCCACTTGGCGTTCACATTTAGATGAACCAGAGTTCTCTGTTTTGGTCCACATCAGAGTCTGATTGCACAAACGAACCGAACTTTCTAGGCAAACAAACTGGAGTCGATTAAAATGAACTAAAGAGCTGGTGTGAATGCAGCCTAATGGTCATGATAAAAGAAGAAAGCATTGTTGAACCAGAAACTTTATGCTCACAAACACCTACCACGACCACCTCAGTGGTCTGTTTCCTCTTATTTGGGTTGATTTATCTCCCTAAAACAAAGGTACTGATTTTAAAAAAATATATATAATCTTGGAGCATAGAGAACTCCCAACGTAGAGACCATTTTCTATTTTTGATCCCTTCTCTTAATTTTCCATCTCATCCATGGAGCTACTCCACATTTTGCACAAGGGCAAAATGCAAAGCTGAATAAATTTTGATGTTTTGTATTATTCAGAGGTGATTTTTGAAGGGGATATAAAAATGTAAGTGTTCTGTGAATTGAGCAGCTCTTAGTTCCAGATGAAGCTGCCACCGTCTGTCCTTTTTTTTTATCATCATTGTCTCCTTGACGGCTCATCCTGTGCTCTCTTAAGCTTCACTGTCTTCATTCTTCTTTAGTGACTTTGATGAATTTGTTACATTGAAGAAAGGGTGATAAATTACTAAAATGTTGCTGTTTGTGTATTTTATCCAGTGTCTGATTGTGCTGCTAAAGGAAACTCACAAATTAACCTGTCACGTTGAGAAGATGACCTGTTAAAAGACCTGTTTACTGCTGGGCTGAGACCCTTTAAACATAACAGTGGATTATTGACCCTCTGCTGGCCTCATGCCTGACATTTGACGTCTCTGTGATGAAATATATTTTTAGCACAATAATACTGGACAAGACTCACTGGTTTTATTTCTTGTATCTGGTTCTGTATTCAAGCCAAAACAGGAGATATGTGGTTGAAAAAACAAGTTTCTTTATAAATTTAACATTTATTTTTACCAGTAAAATACCACACATGCCTTTCCTCTTGTTAGTATGAATCAGTTATTCTTCATAACCTTAAACCTTAAACCAGTGTCTCTCAAGCTTTTGCAGGTTGAGCGTCATTTACCCCATTTAAAACAACACTAGCGTGAAATAACACAACATCTTAATATATTGCAAAATAACCTCTTAACTCATTGTCTTTGTTCCTCCTAATGTGAAGGATGGCTCTGTTTTGTAAATGAGACTGGCCAAATTAAAACCATGAACATGTCAACTCACGACGTTATCAATTATTTACAGATTCTGAAAGCCTGGATTCGAAACTTAACCAATTATAGAAAACACATGGAAATCAAAAAATGTTCTTCAGTACGGGTGTTATGTGCATTAATAACATTGTAGGGCTATTTGTAATTCAGAAGCACAAGAAAAGAAAAATCGACTTGAGTGGCGTTGGCAAAAAGAAACATTTTCTTTCAGGCAGTAGATAGTCCAACTTAAATAATTTTATTTTAGGTGTTAAGATGCAGCTAGTCAGCATGGGGTGCAGCGCTGCTCAACCTGTCCTCACCGTTATATCGCACTTAGCACAGCCACAGAGCTAGCTCTACAAACTTTCCATTGGTATCTTCAGGCTTTCTTTTGAGCTGACGTTGCGGCAAATAAACGGTTGTTTACATGCAGTACCTGGCGGACCACTAGAGGGCGACTGCGGACCACCACTGGTCCGGAGACCACATTTTGAGAAACGCTGCCCTAGAACAATATCTTGAAAACTTGACTAAAATATTATAATACTAGGAGTAGATTTATGTAAAACAGTATGCAAATATATTTATCTGTGGCATAACGTAGTGCCCACACTCAATGGAGAGTACTTTAATTTGTTATTTAAACATGCTATTTTGTTCATGTTTGGCCTTATTAACCTAAATGATGTCTGCATGTAAACAGCTGAGAGGCTCTGCTCAGAGTCATAGTTCAAGCATTGAGTCACTGCAAACAAAGCAACTATGATCAGAATAACTTTGACAATTTATCAGAAAAAGTCAAACTATATCTTCTTCTGTAAAGTAATTATTTTTATGATTCAAGTGGGTTACAACAGTCTTTAGCAGTTCACAGCACTTTTGGTGACTTTTGCAGAAGCTGTATAAAATCTGTTATTAGAAATATGAATATTTTTAGAAGCATTAAGTGAAAATAGTAATATTTGCAATCAATGGAAAAATCCATATCAACATATCTAACAGCAGTGAGTATTTGAAGCTATTATATACAGTAGAATATAAAAAAATTCAAAAATATAAAATGATTAAGAAATTTCTGCCCTTAATCAAGCATGTTGCAATAGATGCAACCATCTCTGATAAATATAAATAAAAACACAAAATACACTTAAATACCTGAGAAATCAGCACACGATTCCCCAATATGAAGAAATTCAAGAATCATTCAGGATTGCAGTAAAACGCATCCAGATGAATTATCCACAAATGGACAAAACATGCTTAAAAAAAATCCACCAGTGTCCAATTTGCCTGAAAACAATTTTGCCAACATGAGCAATATCCACTCATTACAAATGCTTGTTGTTTCCACCAAGCAAAAATTGTTTTAGGATCTAGAGAAAAAAAATCTTCGGATGTTTTCGCACCTAATAGTGGTTCGAATGTCGACCAAAATTGCTGAATTTGTTGCATTCACTTTCACTCTGCACCGTCAAACATTTGGAAAACCTGTTCTTCTTCCTCGCCTGTGGTGGCGCTACACCAAGAACCACTGAAGGAAATGACACAAAACCCTCAGAAGAAGATGTCCCCCTTCACAAAATGTAAACAGAAAATGAGTGGGGTTTTAGCAATTGGAGGATTTCTCTTTTGTCTTTGGTAAAATAACAGAAACTATTTCTCCTGCTAGCATTTGGCTCGTGTAACCCGCAATTAGTCAATTAGTCAAGACTTTTAGTTTTGCGGGCCCACTTCCTGTTTTGCCCCAAACTTGCCAACTTATTTAAAGCCCCGCCTCCAGCGCACAGTTGAACTTCATCACCTGTTCCACTGTAATTGTGGCTGGCTGTTTGGCGTCTTCCTGACAATTCATCCTGGCAAATTCATCAAAATGTTTGCATCCACTGATTTGATCTTTTGAACTGGCGTTTGTTACCTGGGCCGTCACCGGGTTTGAAACAGCTGATTGCAGTTTAATTGCCCCACTCTCTTTCCAAAGGTCGGGTTTTTTTTTTTTCATTTATGATGGATCAGATCCTCTTCTGAATCCAAGGATAGTGAGCTAGGAATAAGGACAAGAACTCTATGATCTTGGAATTGATTTATTTTGAGTTAATTTTTCTCTCATTGTGCATTTGTAATTGTCTGTTTTTTTTCTCCCCAAATCACTAATATATGCACCAAAACTAAAACCATTGCTTCGTGTCTTCATTCACACCTCAGGCTCCTTAAAGAACCATCTTCTGATGCTGCTCTTGGAGCCGCAGTTAGCTGCATAGCCCATAACTGTTACACTCGCATGTTCGTTTTGGCTGTATTTACCCAGAATGCCCTTCCCTGTAGTTCACTTCCTGCTTTTGGAGCGGTCTCCGGTCTGCTTGGTGTTCATATATGAATTTGAACTACGTTAGAGTTCACTTCAACCAGCCAGAGTTCGCTTTCTGTGTTCTCTGCTTTCGTATTGCTTGGTAAAATTGCCCTACTTTACTGATGTTGACTGAAGTTGGTCAGTGTGAGGAAGAGAGGCACATTGATGAAATGTAATGAAGTTATATCCCAGCTGTACACATCTAGCCGCGGCCCAGCGGCCCCACCAATATGATGCCAAAAACCCAGGGACATTATTTAATCTTTTCATAACAGTTCCCCGGCCATTTGGGAAACGGACTCAACATGCTTCAGTTGGCAGGTTTAAGACTCACATACGAACCATTTCCTTGGTCTCACAGCTAATGTGTTGATGTTTTCCCCAGATAAATAATCTTGAGAAAATGTCCGCCTCCTCTCAGCATCATGTCAGGAGGAATCACCTGAAGCACTGACGCAGGTTCAGACCTTCAGGAACCTATTTTGAGTTAGTTTAATACAAGTTTCAGATCAATATACTTATCTCAAAACTATTATTTTTAAATTAGAGATATGATCTGATTTTATGTGATATTGCTATGAGAATATTTACTAAATTATGAGACACGTGAACCTTATGATTAGTAGTTCACTAAAATACCAATTGCTCAATTTATTATTTATTCATATTTGTTTATTATTCAGTTAATTAGTCAGTTAGTCTGGTAGCATAAGGAAAGATGTGCCAAACATTATTAGACTAACACTAATCAATGTAAATTAGTTGGATATGAACATACATGTAGATAATGAACTAAAGAAACATTTAGCAACAACTAGTTTGTCATTTTGTATGAAAAATACGCAAAAACTATTTTTATTGCTAGTCCTGGGTGTGAAAAGTGCGGCCGATTACATCCTTTGAAATGATTTTTTAAAATTGTTTTTCTCTCGACCTTAAGACAAGTTTAAGACTACTTTCTTTGATTGTACTAATGAAGAAACCCATTGTTTAAAATTTACCACAGAAAATTTGGAGAAACCTTTCATTCAATTCAAAATTCAAATTCAAAAATATGTTATTAGTTCCAAAGGGAGATTAAATTACAAGATACTGGAACAATATCCTTGGTCAGATGAGATTAAAATATAACTCTTTGGATCATATTTCGCTCATCATGGTTTGAGTGTTAACATATTGAAGGAAAGAGAAATGGAGGACTTTCCTAGATATAAAAATAAAGCTGACAGTATGGCCCAGTTACTCACCAACTTAACTGGTTGAAAATCAACTGGACATCATAGTACAATGGAAAATCTCTGAGATTTGATGACAGTTTGTCAGAAAATGTCAAAATGACACCTGATTGACACACGACTCATTTCAAAACAAACAAACCAAAAAGCTGTTATTGAATAAATGTCACTAATTATTCTTTGTGTCATTTCACTTGATTACACATAATTGAAGTCAAGGACAGGGTCGCCTTACATTTTATTGTTGGACACATTTGGTGTAAATTTCATTTTAATACAGCTGTGATTACTCGGAAAAACAGGTTTAGATGTTTAATAATGGTTTTCCCCATCATAGAAATTAAATTAAACGCACATTAGTATGACTCTGTTTAAAAGAAGGCTCACAGAAAAAAATTATATATTTTATTTTTCAAATACAATCTTTGAAAAAGTTTAAATTAACTATAAACTCTATCAGACTTGATGGTTTTAAACTAGTAAGTGTTAAGAGTTTGGTTCACCACTGTCTGTGGTCGCCTCAGAAATGCTAAACAGATCCTACGACAGCCAGTGTTTGGTTCATTAAGCTTGTTGAAAATGTATTTTTCCGATGTGTACGTGGCCCAGGTGCTGTGATACTGCAGCATGTAAAGCTTCAAAGAAAAAATGCTTCATCAGTCCTGTTATTTCCATCCTGAATATAAATGAGGTTCCTCAGGGTTCTTTCTCTCATCTGTTTCTCATCTCTGTTTTACTGAAAACCAAGCCAAGCACGACACCCTCAGCTCTTGTTTCAGGGACAGTGAGAAACACCCTTCGTGACTTTCAATCTCTTTTGTGAAATTTGAGCTCTTTCCACCTTGTAATGTGCTAATGTGCTCCAAAAACTTTGAAATCCCAAAGCCTGTTTCCTGCGCCTCATTAAGAGGGGAATTATTTTTGGAGTCAGGGCCCAGCAAATAATCAATGCATATTTCATTTGTGTGGCTGTCTTACTGCACCTGACTGGAAAAGGAAGAACTGGCTTTGTAATAAAATTTGGGGGATTAACGCCGTGTTTACCCTTACATCAGAAAGGTACCTAATGGATGAAACGCACATTAGTATGACTCTGTTTAAAAGAACCCTCAGAAACAATTTATAGATTATTATTATTATTTCATGATTATTGTTTTAGTTAATCTATCATTTATTGAGCGATATGACTGAAAAGCGTATCACGATTTAAGGGTTTCATATCAGTCGATATAGATAATTATGTCTGTTTTAAATATTTCCTCAGTTTCCTCTTAAGCTCTTGTACTCATTTTCTTCCTTCACTCCAAGTTGGCATTTTTTTATTTCAAGCAGTTCTGAGTCATTGTGGTAAAATCTAAAACTGCTACTCAAAAGGTTGTTGCTAGGTAACTAAAGAGTGAGTGAGTGAGTGAGTGAGTGAGTGAGTGAGTGAGTGAGTGAGTGAGTGAGTTGCTAGGTAACCAAAGAGTGAGTGACTGAGTTGATTCCACCAGCCTTGCTTAGCTGACCTTAAGAAGTTGATGATTTCCTGTTAGAGTCTTTGTCAGTTTTGCTCATATAAATGACTCAAAGTCTTCTGGAGAGAAATGTTGAGATCACAAATGTAGATCCTTTGGAAGTTGTGTTCGGTTTCAAGTTTCTCCCACTGCTCTCTTCTTTTTTTTCATGTGGGAAGAGTTCACATTTACCTCACAAGGGGTTTGTATTTTTTTAATTGCAGCAGATAGTGACAGTGTGGCATTATCTAAAATTACACTGCAAATGCAATATGATAAATATTAGCTCAGGTAAAGTTAGCCTTCCTGTGTTTACTCTGTAGACTCCAGTACAGAATGGACCAAAACGCTTCATCAACCCAGCAGGTGAAAAAATAGGTGGAAAATATAACAAAAGTTATTTTGAGTTTTGGTTTATCACCAACAGCAATTTTTTAGTTGATAGGAAAATTACAACATATTTAGGCCAATGTGTTCAACTAATCCAGGATCCCTTTAAAAAAAAAAAAGAAAAACAATATATTATAGTAATTTCCTGTATGTTGGACAAAGTCCCCACGGCTTCAGGACATTATCCCAGTTGAGTGATGTCTGTATTTGCCTCTTCAAGAGACTAAAGGGGAATTTTGTATATAATGAGCTCCTCCCTGGAAACACCCCCCGGTGGAGCTGAAGAGACCGTGAAGCAGTGGGAGGGGTAAATGACAGGGAGAGGAAGGACAAACACACCAGCACTGCAGTCCCATTGGGCCAGTGTATCTAAAACTATGTAATTACAATCGGGCGCTCCTTTAATTGACTCCATTTGGAAGCCCCCTGAGCATAAAATGTATGCTAAAGGAAGAGAAACCCCCCTTATTAAATGCTGTAATGAAAAATTATTTAGAAATCGTAGTTATTAGAGGTGTTTTTAGGTCTGTTTTTGGATGTGTGGCTGCTGCAACATTCACCTCATATTTAGTCACTGTCCTGCTGTTACTGTGATATTTAGTTCAACCTGACTATGCATATCTCCCCTTCTCTAAAGGTCACTTGTGGCATTTTAATGACTGATGAAATCGCATGAAATTTGCCTCTCGTTGCACCGCGTGGCTCCTTACTTCAGGATCTGTTGTGGGTTTCATCCGAGCCTAAACGCTGCTATGCCGTCTCTGCTCTCATCAAAGGTAACACATTTGTTGCCGGTTTTAGCTGGAAAGAGAGAGGCCTTCGGGAGGAAACCTGTAATAACTGAGCGATAGTTCAAATGGCTTCGGATGAGAGAGAAGTAGCTTCGTGGGACTCATTGTTCTGTTACGACGGCAGATTAGTGATTTAGCGATTAAAGAAGGCAATGGATGATTGATGAATGGTCAGCTCTGCAGGCAGGGTGCCTGGCTGTGCATCAGCTCCATAGAATTGCTTGTTACGTCCAGTTCAGACTCACTCATTGGTCTTATGAATGTCGTTTAGCTGAAGGCTGTATGTAATCCAATTTTAGCACGTGGCAATGACGTCTCATAAGCCCCTTACCTTATAGTGTAAGGGGCTTGACGGATGGGGGAAAGGTGTTATATTCGGTGTTTTAATACTAGATGGCTCCTGCAGTCACCTTCATTCTCTCTCTCTTTTTTTCTCTTTCTGAGAGAGTACTGCTATCCCTGCAAGTCAAGGACATCTCCCATTTTCACAGGTGAAGGAACACAGATTGCACTGTTCTTGAGAAAAACAGGACTGAGGATCAAGTGCAGCTGGGGTTAGGCCTGGATGATAACACATTTTGCTAGATGATAAATTGTCCCAGACGTTATAGCAATAAATGCTAATGTTGTTTTGAGACCATTTTTAAGTAATATAATGGTTATGCAAGAGCACATTCTCAAAGATCAATGAACATTAGATTCTAATGAACGTGCAATACTGGAACTGGACGACATTTTTAATATTAAAATAAATAAAACAACAAATAAAATGAATACTGAAGTCTCTGTAAAGAAAATTGTCCTTCAGAAAAAGGTGCTAGATGAGACCAAAGCTCCAGATTAAAGACTTTTTGTCAGCCAGGTTTTGGTAGAAAGAGAGAAAACTGGAAAATATTTAGCTTGTTTTAATTTATCATGCTTTTTTGCTCATTTGTTAAAACTGTCACCATGTCGTAATGGCTTGGTATGAATCTGATAATCTGTTGAAAGCTCCTCCTCCTCATCCCAGTGGTACTGTAGAAATCTGAAGAAATGCATCACTCTCAGTCAGAAACAACCAGTAAGAGACAGGAAGAAGGTCTTAACGCTGTCAATCATCCTCGTGTATGTGCTGCTAAATATGCTAATTTATTACAATTTATTGGTCGTTAATGGTGGCCATGTTAACTAGCTTGAGCCCTCATGTGAGGCTTTGTTGAGGTGAACTAGCTGAAGCGGAAAACAAGGGGGAGAGTGTGAGCAGCGTGTACATAAAGTTGATAGACAGCACAAAGACCCTGTTCTCAGATTATTTTGTAAGGCATATCTAAAATATTCAGGGGGAAAAATGCAGTTTGGATGCTGAAATACTTTTGCCACTGTGCTAGTCGACACAAAGCAACCAATCCAGGAGCGCCGTTTGTTTTTCTTGCCACTGATTGGCTGCACCCACAACAGGGTTGTGTTTCCACTGTACATGCTAATGCATACTAAGGTATATTTTGTGTTTCATCTATTAAAATAGGCACTTATAAGTATTTTTTTTGACTTTTGCTAGTATTTGTAGGTTTTAGCTAATGGAGAGGGATTATTAAAGATGCTGAATAACTGAGATAATGAGGATATTCCAGCTGGCTGGACTAAAAATATCAAAGAATGTTAAATATCACATTCTGGGAAGAGGGGAAAAAATGCTTAAAAGTGTGTGACTTTCAAAAACGTGATGCTTTAATTCACCGGTGACAAGACTAAATGCAGTTGAAATAGTGTTAAAAACATTACAAACCCTGTAATTCATGCAAAACTCTTAAATGTCTAAACATTTCTCTCTCTCTTTCTGTCTGCTGGTGGGTACGACTCCCCAGTTAGCTGACATTTCAGCGCTTCGAGGTCTTTTGATCTTTGATTTCACATCACAATCTCTCCTCATCATGCCCTCCACCCCCCATTTTCCTTTTACTCCCTCATCCTTTCATCATCCCGTGGCTGTACCACTGAATTGGCCGATAACTCTCAGAAGAGATGGGCGATGAACTGAGACAGCGCAGAGGGCCGGGAGATGGAGGGGGAGGAGGAACCAGATAGAGGAAAAGAGGATTAGGAAAGCCGGTGGAAACCGCAGATGATTTGTTTAAGAAATCAAGAGCAACGTGAGACGGAGAAAACGGTTAACAACAGCAGGATGGAGTAAGAATGAACTCAAATTTATTTATTAAGGAACTCATCAAACGAATAACGCGTTCCCTTAGGTTGCATTGTTCTTTCATTTAGTTTGTTTCGGTTTTTTCAGATACTTAACAGGCAGGAAGCAGCATTAACACTGATCATGAAATGCAGAAAAACATGTCTGCAGTTTCCACTTTTGATATCAAAACTGGTTTGCATTTTTACGGTGGTGTTAATGAATGAAAATTAATGAGGTTAACATGTTTTTTTTTTTACACTGCACTCATTTTGCATTTGATATTTTGACTGGTTGTCATGGCCACATTTTTTAGGGTTTTCTGTTGATATTCTGAAAACCATTAAAAAAATCTATTGGGGATACAGCGATACAAAAATTTGGGCCAATATCGATATACGATATTAATGTTGCAGCTATGGCCGATAACCGATATTTACAAATATTATATATATTTCACTACCATTTCCACATCTATCTGTTATTGATATTGACCCAGTTTTATTTATTGGACCAGTATTAATATTTTAAAAGATCAACATCGGCCGACACCGATGTTGGTGGCGATATATCGTGCATCCCTAAAAACTACGATTTACCATGGAAAATTGTAAGCAGTGTAAAATATTGATAAAATGTTTTTTGTTTTTTTGAGTTGATAGAAATGAATGTGGAACTGGTTTTACTTTGCTAAGCTTTTATTTTTAGGCTTCTTTGTTTCTCTGTTGTATCCTGCTCCCATCATACTGCCTGTTGATATCAACTCTACAAATTCTCACTGTTACTAGATGATCTCCTCTCTTTTTACGTCAGTATTTGTCAAACTCAATTGAAATTTGATGGATAAAAATGATGCCAAGTCGAGATGTTTGACATCTTCTGTAAGACAACTCAGATTAATTTTGCTTAAACTCAGAAATGACAGTAAACACAGAGTGTTACTGGTGTTACATTTGTCATTATTAGTCATTCAAATGTGCTTCTTTAATCTGTCATCTTGTTGAATCACTTCACTCTCCACATCTACCCTCGTCCTTTCTGGACTTATCTCCTCCTTCATTTTGACTCTTTTCCTCCATTTTCTTCTCTCTGCAGGTCACCAGTAACAGGAAATCTATAAATCAACATCACAGAAATATGCAGAGTAAATTGCATCGACATTCAGGGGGAAAAACATGGAGTATAAGTAATCTCCCTCCTGATCTTGTACAGGTGGTATTTGTCTCCTACATTAGGCCTAAACTCTTCCAACACATTACAGGATCAGGAGTGTTTCTGAACTGTGGTAGAGCATGAGAAGTAGTAATTTACCTGCCTGTTTATTATAGTTTAAAGTGAGATAACACCAGCAGGGTTGCTGTTGTGATGGATTTGTGTTGCATGCAGGCTGTCAGAGAGTTTGATGGCGACATTAGGTAGAGACAACCAGCTGCAAAGCTTTGCAGCCCTGCTATGCTGCGTCTGAAAAGCTATTTGTCGGGCCGCTGTGAGCTGAAGGTATTGACCAACCCGCCCTGCAGGATGGACCCAGTCATGCTTCCATCATGTTATTGGGAGCTACTGGTGGAAACTGCCCCCCTGTCAGCCACCTGCTGGGGCTCTGCCCTCAGACCTGCTTGTTTTTGTTCTTTTTTTTTTCTTTCTCTTTCCACTTTCATTTTTCTGACTTTTTCGTCCTCTTGTTTTGTCCTCCCTCATCTCTCACTCTAATGACGCTCTCTCCAGCTGCCTCAGGTGACCAATGGAGTCAGGAAATAATAAAGAAAACGGCTTCTCTGAAAGCACTCCTTTGGTTTGTAGAAGCATGGCAGCATGCGTAGTAAAACACTGCCTTAACAGGCTGGTTGTTGGTCATTTAAACATGCATAAGATAAAAAAAGACATTTTGTACTTGTCTAATGACTAAAACATTTGACACAATCATACTGCCCAAATAGTGTGGCACATAAACGTCATCAGATTGGATTATTCAGCTCAGTCCAGCTGGAAACGTGTCTTAAATCACCAAATGCAAAAACACAGTCACCAATTATGAAACAAAAACTTTACATTTTGTAAAATGCCATCATCTTGAATAATCTTCAAATATACTAGATGTTATTAATCAAAGGCAACTCTAAGCAGGTGGGGGTTCATCCCTCATTTAAGGAGACTGTATTTTGTTTTGCAGTTAAGTTTATTAATCAGAGGTGTGCAAAAAAAAAAATGCAGCGTCTGTTTTTGGCATCACCAAAACAAGATAACAGGGTGATGAGATTTTTCCTGGTATGGAAAGTGAGTAACAATGTAAAGTTTTCTTTTCCATTTCATCATCACACATTTTCTGCTAGTTTTTAGAAAGTTAGTGATGCTGACATTTCTTGTGTCAAATTTTGCAGAATCTTTTTTGTGTTGTGTGTGATCTTCAAAATATTAAACAAATAAATTCAAGAAACCAGTTACTGTCAGATTAGTTCTCCCAAAGAAACATTGTCCTAGTTTATATTTTCATATTTTACCATTCAATTAATCTTAGATGAACCACTGTCGGAATCAGCAGATTAGGCTTTTTGAAAGACCGGTAATCGGAGATCGGTCAGAAAAGTGCAATCGGTGCAGCCCTATTAATTATGCTAATATATTGAGAGCTTAGCTTAGCATAGCATGGTATGGATGTTTTCTTCCTCTGCTTGTTCTCTGTTTTCATCAGCTCCTCTCCTTCCTTTCTTGTTCTCATCTTTTTGGTTGTTTTCTGTTTGCCCTTCTCTCTTCTCTGCCTCTGGGGCTCTTGGTTTGTTCCTGAGACAAAAATATCAACCAAGGAGTTTCACTAATTAACTACCTCCAGTGTGTGTGTTTTGGGCTGACACGATTCTCTATTTTTTCCCAGGGTGACATTCAGAAGGAGTTTAGATTTCTTTTCTTTTTTTTTGTTGCATGTGTTCTATGTTGATTAATAAATAAGCTAAAATAAATAAGTGAATAATTGAATATATGCATAATAAGAGAGAAAACACACATAGTGAATGAGTAATGAACCGCTATTTAGGCACTTATTTGTGAGCCACATTGTTGTATGATTTAGTTGACAACATTTAGCTGTCAGTTTTTAACCTTCTTTCGTTTAATTGTGAAAAAGTCGGCCAAGATATAGACATAAAACGGCAATTAGAAATGTGCAGGTGGATACAATTACAGCATTATTTGTAGCATGTGGAGAAAGATGTGTATCAGTTCTGCAGTAATTTGTCATTTCAATTATTATTCAAAATGATGCAAAACTTAAACTTGTTTTCTTCACTTGTGGGATCTTGGACTTGATGCAAATCTCATTGGTTTTATTCACCCATTAATGGGCATCAATACTCGGCACATTATCTGCACACAGCAAGCAGCTGTTTGCTGTGTGCAGATATATTGATGTTCTTATCGGAGTGCACAGACTCTCTGCCTCCTGTGATTTTGTTGTGCAGCTCTGCATACACCAGCATGCAGCAGGATGTCTCTATCAGAGCTTTACTCCACCGGGGAAAAAAGCAAAACTTCACAAATTCAATCCGAGTCCAGTTTGTCTTGTTTTATTGGAGATAGCTGGCGTTAGAAGTTATTTTCATCTTGGGTGTTGCTTTCAGTGTTCACTGTTTATTTTCTTAGTTGGCTGCTTTTCTCAGATCATTTTTACTCCATTAGGTCTTTAATCACACTCATTTGGTTGTTAAATGAAACTGAGAACACTGCAGCAGATTTTTACCCTAAAATTGTGAAGCAAGACAAGTCGCTTCAAAAATAAATGGGAGATGTGAAACATTTTGTCACAACCAAACCATTGTAGAAAGTTATAATTAAGTCTCTCTGAAGATTTAACCCTCTAAGGTCCATATACTTGTCTTTTTTACATGTCTGCTTTGGCGCAGCGTAGCATCAAGACTCCACCTGCCCCAGTCTCACTTTCAACTTGTGCTTAAAGTGCTCATGTTAAACTACATACCAGTTTTTTAAATTGTGTTAATAGGCCAAGTAAAACCGGAGTTATGCTTAAATATGTAAACCATATTCTCCAGAATGTCAGAGAAATGTTAAAAACGGGTTTTTCTGGGAATGTAACAGGAAATGAGCTTCCAAACGTAAAAAATGGAACAAAACAGTAGATTCCTTTATTTGGAAATCTGACATCTTCAACAAATAATTGTGGTCTGTATTTTGTTGCTAAGAAACGAAGTAAAATTGTTCAAGTTACGGTGAAAGAGAAGCGGAACGGCGTAGCGGCAAAAGCAGTGAGATCGCGAAATTGATGCAAAGTTTGGATACCAGAGCGACTGGTGGCATCCACTTGGTGATTTGTTTTCAACTTAGTGGTTTCTGTTCTGTATATAAAGGATGATGTGCAGAATGAACGCGTAGCAGGCAGCGGCGCTCTGATTTGAGCCGGAAGAAGAGAAGGAGTCTGCGGGTTTCATTTTTCGCATTTACGGCTCATTCAGTGACCGGAAATGCTTGAATGCAATATGACATCCATTTTTTATTTTTTTTTTATTTCCTCAAATGTACCACATTTCTAAAACACCCAATGAAAAGGTTTTGTCGGTTTGTTGTTGGGGAGACACGTGGTGCGAGACGCTCTGGAGAGTTTTAGAGACGGGAAGAGACCGGAGCGCAATGACGCTTTGGATTTTACTAGGAGTGTTTCGGATGACTTTTTTAGACGGTAAGTGTGTTAGAGTTCGTGAGTGTGTGCGCGCAGTGTTTGTAGTAGTTTTGTTAGTCTGTGTGTCAAAATAGACCATCGCTACATGGCTGCAGAGCAAGCGCTGATGCGCGGAAGGGGGCTTACTGGGAAACGATTATGGGTGTTACTTCCGGCGGCTAGCGGAAGTAGTATTGTAATTTGTAGGGTATTTTGCTTGTCTGTATTCATGATAGAAGTTACATCCCTTTTCGGTTATCATACAATATTTAGTAAAACTAAACATGTACTCTAATAAACAGACCACGTTTAGTTTGTGGCTGCAGCAAGTTCAAGATAACCCACATCTGCATCCGAAGCAACTGAGTCAGTGAAGTAGCTACATATGCTAGTGCGACTTGAAGAAATGCGGCCATTTCTTCAAGTTGTCATCCCTCCCCGCATTAGATGTAGGTTGCAGTAAAACAATATTGTCACATTTAAGCTTTGATTGTTGGTGTTCCCACATATTTTATCGCCTTACAAGCTCTGACAAAAGAGGGTTAGCGTTGGGGTAACATGTAAACAAATGGGAGTTCCATTGCGCCCATAATTCACGCAAAGCATCATGGGGCGTAGGAATAAGGTGGGTACCGCGCCCCTGTGTGCCAGAAAATAGGTCCCCACAAGGCATCAAATACAGAATACACGCCCACTCACAACAGGGTTCTAGTGGCTTTGATGAACCAGTGATGTCACTTATACTCTATGACATCACTGATGACTGTGTTCCATCTCCCTTTAATCCCAATTCATTTGCTCTACATGTCAGATTCTCTACATCTCAGAAGAAGAACACTTGATTTCACATACCAATAATTTTGACTTTTCACACCACGGATAAAAAAAAAAATGTCTGAACATAGGAGTGACGCACCTGTGACTGAAGAACTTGACAGGATTTCACATGAAAAAACTTTTGATAAGGTGGACAGGACAATGGAGAATGAAAATCAAGAACTTAGACTGTCGAATATTTCCGATGTAAAATCGAGGACTTCAAGTCTCGCACAAGTGCTTGCAGCCTGGTCGCCTGGAAGCACTATGATATACTGGAAGCTCAAAACAATGCACTCTGTGCGCAGCTGGTGTCGGTTTGTGCAGAGCTCGATGAGAGAGAGCGCAAATATAAGGATGGGAGAGAGGAAACACAATCTTTAGAAGACGTCCAAAAATTTCTCAGAGAAGAAGTCCAGGAGCTTCGGACAGACCTGAAAAAGGCACAGGAGACGATGGATAGCAGTCTGGAGAGGTGGACGATCTTTGGAAATAACTGGACCATCTGCGTAGCTAACAGCGGAGAGATCGTCAAAGAATCAAGAACCTGTGCAGGCAGAACACGGAGTTGATAAATGAAAATGCTCTGCTTCGAGAAAGGCTGGCTGAACCAGAACAGAAGAACCAGGAGAATCAGAAGATCCAGGATCCACTATCAGGTTTGAGAAAAGTCGTTATGTGGGCAGGTACAGTTTTAAAGACAATGTACCAGACTGGAACACTCAGATATTGGGTGCCATCATGGATCTTCTAGTTCCACTGGTTGGTCTGTAAAACTGGTGCCTTGTTCTAACTGCTGGTTCTGGTTTAACTGCTGGTTCTTGAGTTACTGGTTGTTCTTGAATTGCTGGTGGTACCTGAATTGCTGGTGGTTCTTAAATTGCTGGTGTTTCCTGAATTGCTGGTGGTTCCTGAATTGCTGGTGGTTCCTGAATTGCTGGTGGTTCTTGAATTGCTGGTGGTTCCTGAATTGCTGGTGGTTCCTGAATTGCTGGTGGTTCTTGAATTGCTGGTGGTTCCTGAATTGCTGGTGGTTCTTGAATTGCTGGTGGTTCCTGAATTACTACTGGTTCTTGAATTGCTGTTTTCAGCCTACATGGGGCGCAGGCAAATCTGCTCCCCCTGCAGGCCCAAAAAACCCTTTTTTTGGTTGTTTTTCTCCTTGACTGAGGTTGCAGCAAGCGAGACCTGTGATGTGCCAGTGTGCCTTCTCCTTCACAGAAACTGTTTTGATGAGTGACACAACTGATTTGGTGCAGACCTATTGGAAAACCTATTTTGTAGATAGTTGTTAGAAAAAAAAACACGTGAAACATTTTCATATTGGAAGGAATTTGTGGTGGAGACATTGTGACATATTTTTTAGTTGTAAAAAAACACATGAGACTTTGTGAATTATAAATAACGCAGGATAATCTGTTTTTATTTTTCAAACTGCAAACAGACTTAGATTCACATGTCTCAACATGTGAAAGTATTTTTTAAAGTAATGTTTGCATTTGTTATGAGCTTACTGAAAAAAAACAACTAAAATTTGATCTATTTTTATGTCTGACGGTCATTAACTGTGTTCCATACTTTGATTTCATACAACTGAACATTTCGTAGGAGAAAATGGTCAAAATTGTGAAAATACAAAAAGCTGGCTCAAAAGTGGTGAATTAATTCGATCATTCACAAATATATTTATTTTACAGTTAGGAAAAAATTAGAGCTTTTGTAATATTTTTCATTGCCACATTTAAAGCTTTTGTAATATACACCACCCAAAGTTATTATTGAGTTTGTATGAGAAGTGATTTTTTTTTTCTCAGTTTTCCTGTATTTTTGTTTAAACTTTAGTAGTTTTCTTAAGGATATGGGCTGCAGACATTTGTTGTTGAGTTACTTTCAAATTGTGTATCTGCAGAATACAAATATACAGTAGGTTTAAAAAAGAAACACTTAAATCAAAAAATGGATCTTAACTGGGGTTTTTTGTCATGAATTACCTAGTTAAGTAATCATTAGGGAAGTTGTTTTTTTTTTGCTGCCATCTTTATTTTATGAGGGCTTTTAACTTGACCATGCATCTCTGACTTTCATCATAATAGCTTTTCCTCCCGCTGCTGTTTGTCCATTTCTTTGTTTGTTATTGGATGTGCACAATTCTGTGCACTGCAGGAGATGAATGAGCATAATTTCCATTCATTCTGCTACCACTTTATCACCACAGTTTGCACACACACATATTGCTTATACCTTCACATATGGCCTCAGGGCTCCTCTTCATCACTAAAAGGAACAAATAGGGTTTTAAATCAGAGGCGAGATTACCTTAGACCTCTCTACATGTTGCTAAATCCGCATAGGCACGCTACTGGTTTATATTTATACATATATAACCCTTCTGTTCGTCTCAGGTCCAGTAGGTCGACTTCAGGACAGACACACTCAGATTCACTGTATTTATTCTAACAAAAGAGGAAATCAAGTTGGTGGTTAACATCAGTCCAGCAGCTTTTGTCCCTATACATTAAATAAAACATAATTACCCTAAAACTACATAGCAATAGCTCCCAATGAGCAGTTGGCAGCAGTCAATAGTTATAAAATTAAACGCAACTAAAATGGGCAACATTAATGATAACGCTTAAAAACGTATATAAAACATAGCAAGCTTACTCATGAAACACTGTATATTATTAAATTGGAATAAAATATATGTTAAATATAATAATTATAAAGAAAACACAGAGCTGATCCTTAGTTACAAACAGCAACAGAAAAAATGGGGAGGAGCCGTCAGTTACTGGTTGCTACGGTAACCACCAACTGCCAAAAGGAGCGTAACAGACCTTAAAACGGCAATAAATATCTGAAATAACGTGTTAACTAAATAAAATACATTCAAAGAATAAACACATTTTGACAAACTTCACATCGATTAATATTGTTAAAATAAAACCCTGTTACACATACATGTATATTTATTTACAAATATAACATATATGGTTAGCACCCACAAAAGTATGCTGAGTTATTATGAAATCACAGTGAATGAAAGAATTATCAGTGTTCAAATACCTTCTAGAGTTTGTTCAATTATTGAAAGAAATAACTCACTTAAACAAGACCTAGACAGTTTTGAAGTGGTTTTCAGCATTTACCAGTATTTTTAAATTAATAGACAAAGGAAAATGAGAATTTGGAAAAGTATTTCATATTTCCAGATTTTATGCCCTATCAGCACTTAGCCTGCCCATCAATATAATATCTGACATGGATTCACTGTGAATATAAGCATTTTAAATCTTAAAAACTAACATTCACATATGCATTCGAACCGTGCCAGAGTTCACTTTAACCGAACCGAGACCAAGGTCTTTAGCAGAGACATGCGGTCAGGGGAGGCAGAGCCTCACCTGTCATCATGGAAAAATAATATATAATGATAAAATCTTTTATATTTCTATTTTCACCATGTGGTTTGTACTATATTGCACCTATTTTTCTTTTAGCTTAACCAATTCTGATTATTTTTCTTCAAAAATCGCTGGATTTTCGCATTTCCCCATTCAAATGCTCGGAGGCAAAGCCGGTGAGGCAGCAGCGAGCTGAGCCTCACCTGAGATTGCGCAACCTCTCGCAAACTGCACTGGCTGCCATTCTATGGGAGCATGCTCCTCCTGTCTGTACGTCTCCAATAAAATGGCTAAAAAACATTTAATGTATGAACTGATTTTCCATAGTTTAGCTTATCTATATAATGTACAGTGTTTTTTGTTACCCACTGTGTGTGCAGCGTGTTTCGTGTGCTGAGGAGCGATCAGAAACGGCAGAGAACAGATTTGAGGTGAGGCAGGCAGTTCTTTTATCTCAAGGCAGGGGACTCTCATGATCCCAGACATTATGACTCCACAACTACAGAGTGAGAGACAGTAACAAATCAAATTTTATTTGATTAGCACATTTCAGCAGCAAGGCATTTCAAAGTGCTTTACATCATAAACAAAAACACAAAGTAGAATCAACAATCCAAACATTGCATTGAGTGAAGTGCCATCATTAAAATTGTTATTGATTATGTTTCAAATACAGCTCTAAACAGGTGGGTTTTTAGTCGAGATTTAAAGGCACTGTTTCAGCTGTTTTATATTTTTCTGGAACTGTAATGTAAGCAAACTATTTGCCTACAGCATGCAGACTGTTCCATGTAAAGTTCACTACCAGTAAATATTGTGCCAATATCAAAGAAAGCAAGGCAGTTGCAAGCATTTAAAATTTGACGACTTTTATGGGTCTGTTAGACTCATGAAATTGTAACAGCAGGGGGGCCCAATTTGTTTCTTTGTCATAGGGCCCAAGATTCCTGGCAGCACCCCTGAGTGGAGCTAACGTGCTAACAAAGTTCAAGTTGAGGGCAAACATCAATACAAAAAAATAGAAAAAAAAAACCTTGATGCTGCATTGTGAAAAACAAAAACAGTAACGGGACTAAAATGTCCTTCGTAAAAGAAACTGTGTCATGATTTGCGGTAGAGATGGTGAGGAAGATGCAATAAACCCAGGTTGTGGAGAGAAATTATGGTTTTTAATGATGAAATAGCAAAATCCAGGCAGCACACAATGAGCAGGAGGCTAATGCTCACAACAGGTAGCAACTAGTACAAACGAATAACTGACGGCAGACTTAACAGCTAGACAAGACTGCTTGAAACACAACAAGGAACACAGGTGGGTTTAAATACACAGGGAGACAATCGGGAAACAAGGACCAGGTGTAACTAATCAAGTGGTAGACGGGACAACACAGAGACTCCACAGAACACAGAAACCTAAATAAACACACGCCTTATGCCGGCCCTGAGGGGGATTTTCACACTTTTGCAAGGACAATTACGAAAAATAAATATAGTTTTTCTAATTTCAACATCATATATATGTTTATATTCACAAACAAGTATATGTTTAAAAAAAAAAAAACTTCTTGCCCATAGATAGAGGGCGCAGATCCGCCACCCTCCTCCTCACCATGGACCTGGTGTCTGAACAACATGGAGGCAGAGAAACTAAGAATCCTCATTATTAGACTGGGGGTAACCAGACTGATTTATTTTACTAAAATTATTATATTTAGCTAAATATTGTTGAGGGTCACAAGTAGACCTCCGCAAATATTTTGGCTATAAAAACATTCTTATATTTTAGTTCCTAACTTGAAGATTTAAGAAAAAAAAGTCCATTGTTGCCATTTTATTTTGTAACAAAATTAGGCTTTATTGTGGTTCTTCAAAAAACTACTTTTATTTATATTTAAATGTTTACATTACATATATTCATTCCAAACTGACTATGATGGACAGAGTGGCTTTAAAGTCCAATGCATGTCCACCATCTGTCATGATGTGTGTGGTTGAAGTGTGGACCCAAATGCAGCAGGCAGGAGACGTAAAAGTTCTGTTGTAGATTTAATTCAAAATAAAACTTAAAGAAAGATAAGAATAAACTCAAACCAGAGACACGAAGAGACCAAGAGGAAACCAGGGAGAAGGGATGAGGAGCAGTGGCCTGGAGTAACAAGACAAACCGGCGAGTAACAGTCTGAGATTTGACTAATTAGAGACGTGATTATATATTCATCTGCTAATAAAAAAAACAAACATCTGTTTTATGTGGCTAAAAGTTAGTTTAGTGTGAAGTGGAGCTAATGTGCTAACAAAGTTCAAATTAAGGACACGCACTAATAGAAAAAATAGAAAAAACCCTGATGTCACATTGTGGAAAAACAAAAAGACTTATGTAATTAAAATGTCCTTTGTAAAAGAAACTGAATCTTGTGATTTTATTGACAAGAAATGTTACAATAAACTCATAAGGAACACTCTGTTATGGACAATAGGACTCTTTGTCTTTTCTCTGTTTTATCTGCTCATATGCACACGGCTACAAGCTGACACAACCACAACATTTAAGACTGACGACAGTCACACATAAACAAAAACTGATTAAGGCCAGTGCCTAACTGGTTCAAGAACTTACTAATCTCTATTTATCTGAGTTTCCATCAAGTCATTAAGCGCTACTTTAAAAACAAGAAACGTTAAAAGAAGTTCATAAGGAACACTGTGTTATGAACAAAAGGACTCTGTTTTATCTGCTCATATGTGAACGGCTGCACGTTCACACAGTCGTGAAGAGACCTTTGTTTCAGTAACAGGTTCTCTGTTACTGAAACAAATACTAAATACTAACATAGTAGAACATGTTAGTATTTACAGTCCAATAATCACATTAAAGTTATGTATCCGGGTCACTGTGGGTTATTATATTTGTCATTTTTATTCAGTAAAAACATCTATTGTTGCTCCTCTTTCCTTGCGGAGTTGCATCACAAACATAAACAATGGAGAGGAAAGAGATGCACATTTTCTAGATGATGGATAAATTTTTCATTGCAGAATCAAGACACTTTTTCAAAGTAACTCTGCCCTGGTGATAAATTAACTACACTATATCTCATATGTGTGTAAATGTTTATGATCTCAAGGTGACAAACTGCTCCAGAAAAACTTCTTCCACTTCCTCTTGAACAAAATGGTTTGAGTCTTTAACCAGCATAATGACTGTCATTCCAGGACTGAACACTTACTTTATCATTACGTGTGCATCAAACCTTTAAAATGCACATTTTAAGTGAACATTTGTGACTTATGTAGCCAAAGTGAAGTTATAACAACAATGAATGTTGGGACTTAACTACTCTGCTTGGCAAGGATATACCTAAAACAGGACCATACATCAGGTTTTGTGTTTTCAGAATAAAAGATCCCAGACAGCTTTGTCATCACAGGTCACTGTAGAAAAAAAAAGAACAAACATTAAATAAGATAAAGAAAAATCTATAAAAGGAAAAACATGCAATTTTATCAGTAACTTCAATACTCCAATGGTTTTTAGTGTCCTTGGACGATCGTCTCCCTTTATTGCATAATGCTTTATGGATAATTAGAATACCTCAGGCAGTATCTTTTCATTTATACAGCAGAAGAAATTGAAAGAAATGTTTCATGCATTCATTAAGCAGAAGTAGTGACTGACATTAAAAATATTCACCAGCATTGATTTGGCTGCTGCTGTTTTCACCCACTGGTAAATAAGGGAGCTTTAGGTGAACTTATGGATGCAGTAAATGTACGGAGGAAGAGACTTTAAGATGCGCTGGCCTTCTCACTCAGAGGGGAATCACTATTCTGCTGTGAAACACACTTTGATTCAGGCTACGGTAGAGCAGCCAAGCAGTAAAAAAACAATTTCCCTCAAAGAGAGCCTTAGTGAAAACAGTGATCCACTCATTTTGTCATTACTAACCGAGTTCCTCTGTGCCTCTGCAAGGCTGAGCGTTTCTGTCGGCCATGTGCCATCAAGGTGGACGCTTTAGTTTCATAGAACTGTTGAGTAGATTTATCCTTCCAGTTTGGTTTGTCTGGTTTATCAAAAACATTTACACCCGTCATCCTAACGGTTTTACATTTGCATGTCAGATAAACTCTAGATTGACATTCTGCAATTCTTTACTGTTTCTGTATGAAGCCATTTGCCCTTAGTTTCTCAGTTTTTTTAATTTTTTTTTGCTCTCTTGTTTTGTTGTTTCTGTGCCAAGAATCGCTGGATAGAAGGAGTGGGACGAGACGGCTTGCAAACAAACAGAAACCAGACTGAACTCTGAGGTCATGTCTGTATGGAGGCAGCAGTGACAGTGGATGCGCCGCCGCTGTGGGCTATGCTCAGCTTAGATTTACATAAGGATGCAACTGGGTTTTCAGTAGGTTTGTTTAACAAACAATACAGTTAGGGATTTGTGCTCGAGCATCTTTTCTAAAGTGTTATGTGTTTGTGTTGATCCATCACATGGCTTCAATAAAATGCTAAATATTTTTTTGTTGATTTAGGTGCATGGATACTTTTACACGACTGCTGTTAGTGTGAATGCAGGGTACTTTTAATCTTTATAATGAGATGCTAAATTTAACATTTGCTGGACTCGACAGCTCAGTTGGGAATGTATTATTTTACTAAATATGCCCTGATGGGCAATGAGGAACAAATGGCCAGCGGCTTAAACATGGACAGAGAAGATTTTACTGTTCAGAAAACTGGACAGGATTTTACAACACATGCACAGCTGCATGTGTCGCTGCACTGAAAAACCTAAAATCCATTCAGAAGGGGGATTTTTTTTCCTCAAAATGAGTGTTTACATTACAAAGCTCACTGCTTTTCAATTATTCATAATGTATTTTGTAGTAATGTACAGCGTATCACAGCCAGCAAGTGAAAGCCATATACGGCACATTTCATCCATCCGTCTGCACGTTTGTGCTCGAGTTGGTGGAGTAGCTTTGTAGCCGATCAGCTAAAAATGTGCTGAGTTGACTCAAACACACATTTCTTTTCTTATTTTTCTAGGATGTGATGTGGAATCAGAATTGAAATAAGGGGAAGTGAGGTCTTTCTCAAGTTTCATTACAAATAGCCTGGAGGTATGTGCATCAGAGAAACTCCATACAGCAAATAAAAGCCTCTAGTTATGTGTGCAATGTGTATACACCTGTTCTACACAAAAAAGCACATTATTGCTCTTTTATACATATTTCAAAGCTGCTGCTGCTGCTGCTGCTGCCAGCAACGTTTTTAAGGCTTTGTGCTCACTACGCTTATAAGGCTCACAGAGGCAAAATGGCCGGAAAAGTACTAATAACTTTCAGTTTTATTGCTGGTTGCTGGGAGACAGAAATCTATTATTATTATTATTATTATTATTATTATTTTTCAAGCTGCAACTTGTGTGTAACAAATATGTCTGACGTTAACATTACTGAGGAGGATGACCAGCAGCTGCAAAATAATAAAGTCTTACCAAGTATTTTTGGTCTCATTTCTAGAGCAAACGTTTTAGTCTAGTAGAAACAATACAAAACTAACTTACGAGTAGCTTTTCTGATATAGGAGCTTTTTATTAGGATATAGGAGGTTTTTTTTAAGGAATTATTGACTAAAACAAGTTCTTGTATTGTGCTGAAGTTACTTGTAAGTTAGTTTTGTTTTATTTAACATATACTAAGATGAAAAAAACCTTTCCTCTGCCTACATTTACCAGAATAAAATGTGGCTCTGGATCAGAGTTCAGTGCAATTATCAACATTTTATCAGATGTGTTGCCTTTAGCTGTTGATCATATATTCATTGAGATATATATTATTGATTTATTTCCCAGCCCTAATTTAACAACAAAAAGAAAGTCATCCAGAATGGCATTTATGAGGTATCTCAAAGGCAAAACCACTGCTGAGCAGAAAGGACATAAAGGTCCATCTTACATTTACCAGAAGACATTTTTATGATTCCTCAAACCTTTAGAAACACAGCATATGGTCAGATTGTGTCTCCAAGGAGAGATTTCACATTTCTTTAGTGCATGATGTTTCAAATGTTTCCTTAAATCTGTCAGGAGTCATTACTGAAAGCCTTTTCATTGCTATTAGATTGAGTTATCTCTATTAAGTTTCCCTTATTGTCTTAAAACAGCCTCATTAAGCTCAAATCAGAGAGCATATTAACAACTAAATATCCATAACATGTGCATAAAGATATGTTTATATTCCCTTCTGCTCTTTAAAGACATGCATTTAAGTTTAATTTGCACTGTTAAGTTGGTTTTATAAGTGTATGTTTTATCTCTGTTGACTGAAAACTGTTCAGGATGCACTTCGCCTCTCTCCCTTTGACTGCAGGAATGGTCTGTAGCCTCCTAACAGGATTAAGTGGAAACAGAAAATGGATGGACTTAATCGGTTTTAAAGGTTTAGAGCTTCAGAGAAACAATTCATGCATGAGTAAACATGTGCTTATGAAAGCTTAAAACCATACTGTGGCTAAATTTAAACACAAAGGTAAAGGGTGTTTGTGGGATGCATGTGGCCTTCTCAGACTAGAACAGAAACAGTAGATAGTGGTTACTACACATGGCAACATATTGAAATTTAAAGTGTTTTTCCTTCTGGTTGGACACACTAAGGTGCTGTAACAGACCATTGTGCATTTAAACTTGATAAAATTTAAATTATTTTAGAGCCCTGATGGTGCGCTGTTCAGCTGAATACAACCACTGTAGAGCACTGATTAAGTGCTGTGATGAAGGATTCTTTTTTTTTTCTAACTCCCCAGAGTTAGATAAATTTTTCAGATCGCTAATCAGTGCCTAATAGTAATTAAAAAAAAAAATCAAGAACTGTTCTTAATTATAATAGTTTCTATGTTTTAAACAGAGGAAAATTGAGTTTTTATTAAAATTGAGAACAGAATTCAGATCTCCTGTGTTTTATATTTGACATGTTTTTTTTTTTTTTGTTGTTTTTTTTAAAAAAGAACAGTTAAGATTGGTTTAAGTATTCTTTAAGCAACAAAACGGAGTTATTTTCTCCTGACTTTTATCACTACATAAATTGTGCCCTTGGCGGTTGGTGGTTACCGTGGTAACCAGTGACAGTTAGCTCCTCCCCTTTTCCTGTTGCTGCTGGAGGAATGCTAGCCACCAACACGATTTTCTGTCTGGTTAGAGTAAATACAATGAACCTGTTGTGAAGTCAACCTACTGGACCTGAGGCAAACAGGCCTACTAGCTTAAAAAAAAACCCTCAAAGTTCACTTGAGGCTGAAATTAAAGTGATTAAAGTTACCGCTCTGCATAATTAAGAAGGATTGATCAATTTCTTTGAGAATATGATATAATACATATGTTCGTTTTTGTTAGTTCTCGAATGTCTTCAGTGGGCGTATAAATAAAAAAAAAAAAAAACACCACCTCCTTAAAGTTGATCCACACTTTAACGGGTGGCATCCATGCAGGCAAACTCAGTGAGAATATGATGTTTAGCCTTGTGTTTTTTATGTTTTTCTGCCTGTCTATGGAGAGATGAAAGTACTGTGATTAGGTCATGAATACTTTATCAAAGAACACACACACACATACACACACACACACGCTCAGACACGCTGCCTTTGATTTGGTCTGATGGTCTTTGTAGTTTTCCCAGAGTGACAGTAATTGAACCAATTCCAGCTACCTTAAAGTTAAACACAAGTTTTATTTATTTATTCTTAACTGGCTAGACAGGACAAAGCAAACCGACCCAACACATCATCAATATTGGATGACAAACGCTACTTTGGTTATCCCATCCACTGCTTTGAACACCATGGGCAATTTTTGTGGGTAAAAAATGTTTTCAGATTGTCTTCTAGGTAGTACACCCTGCACTGCAATCCTGAATCTGATTGGTTTCTAATGTGAGCTGTTTTTGCAGCCATTTTAGTTTCTTTATTACTATCAAGGAAGAAGTTAAACATATCTTTAGGAGTCTGTAGCTTTTAAGGTTTCATAAAAAGTTTGACTCTTTTGCCAAAAATGTAATTAAAAGACATTTCTTCGAAAGTAGATTCTTGCATTTATTTAAGCTACATGGCAAAAGTTTTGAAAGGATTTTTTTAGATTTTAGCAGTGATTTGTAGACTTTAGAGAGATACTGTATGCTGCTAGACATTCTGTGGAGTCTATAAATGACATTTTTAGTTTGTTTTTTCCCTTTTTGCCTTCACAGGATTTGACATGTTTGATCTTATTCTCCACATCACTTGCCTCTCTCCACACTCCACTCCGGTTCGCCTGCCTTTGTTCCTGTCGCTCACGTTTTTAATGTCTCCAACTTTCATCCAAAGCTAATCACCATGAATATTGTTTATGACAGGCTGAGAGATAACTAAGCGAACAAATGAATGGGTGCCGAGACCGATGCTGTCGAGAGCATTTTTGAAGAAAACCGTTAATGCGGTGAGAGGATTGCATTGGCGTCTTTTATTCAGATGCAGTAATGGAAAATTCTCCTCTGTAACTTTGTTATTGTCGGGTTGTCATCCTTGCTAAGGACCCACTTTTACTTTCTGCAGAGGTTTTCTTATTTAATTATGTAGAGTTTAATTCAGTTGAGACTGATAGACTTCAAACTCTTTCCTCTTTGCTCTCACCAACTCTGCACCAGATTCACCTCATGTGAACTCCTTCACATCTGCACAAGTCTCTCATTATTTACAGGCAGGTTATAAATAAACAGGTAAACTGTTGCTGGCTCTTAGTGCTTGAAGGAAATGGCCGTCACCATGGTTACTGATGGGCGATATGTTCGCCCATCTGTGCAGCGACATTAACTATTGTTTGACCTCTCCAATTCAGAAGGTATTTTGATGAATGCGTCAGTAAAATGTGCCATGGCATGATTTCACTAAAGCAAGCCAGGTTCAGTTGTTCTGTGTAAAGGAAAAGAAATTCAGCAAAAATGATTTTGTATCTAGCTTTTTACTGCTCTAGCTGTTGTTATAAATAGACAGTTTTCTGTTGTCCTTTAAGCATCTATAGAGAAATGTGAAATTTATGTTCACAAAACATAAAAAGGTTCAATGAGTGTTTTTTACTTGATTTTCCATCAGGTGCACAAGAGATTTATTATAGGTAGAAGGACCTTCATCATTAAAGTGATGAACTCCTGTCGTAAATGTGTGGAAAATCTTGGGGATGATCTTGAACATACCTCAGCATTTCCTATGGACACAATGTGAAGAATTTTACAGTTTTATCAGGAAACAAAACGTTAAAAAATAAAAATAAAAAAATAGAAACAACTTGGTTTAAAATCTCAAAAGCTGTATAATTTTTAAGTATAACTGTATAATTTACTTATTGCTGTGTGTGCAGCAATCAGCACATGATACAGTTTCACTGTAGAGAGATTTGCTGCTTAGGTTGAGTTAAAGTTCGACCCTCTTTGAATGCAGCATAACTAGACTAAAGACATATATTTAAGGAGCTAACTTTCTCGTAAGAAGCAGACTTGATGTGATGGAGAAAATTGGGGGGAGCTCATATTAAGTCAGTCATTTATTTGAGACTGTTGTATGCTGAGCAAATGTCACTGAATAACAGAAATTATCTGTAAAGGTCCAACAACGATTCCAGTGTTAATAACTATTAGGACTGCAGCTAATGATTATTTTAGTAATTTAGATTAGTCTGACAAGTAATTGATTAATTTGATTAATTTGTTGAAAAATTGCCACATTCTAGAGATTTAGAAATACGTTAAAAGAACAAACAGCTCAATTCTTGTTTAATCAAGAACAATAATATATAATTAATTTGAACTGGGTGAAGCTAAAATTATGCCACTAAAGGACTTTTGGGTAAGACGTACGGACAAAAGTGTTTTTTATCTTAAATGTATGTTTATTTTGTACAATTTTGGTTTAAGTATTGCCCCAAATATGTCACGAAATGACATTTTTTTGAGTTTGTGTACTCCAGGTAACAATTAATCATTAACTAAATGAGTTGATGATTATTTCAATAATTTATTCATCACAGTTAATCTGATTAATTGTTTCAGACCTAATAAACTTGTGTGTAAATAACTGTCTAAATTAAAACTAACAGAAAAATAACTCTATTATTACATTATTATAAAGTTGTGTTTCATAGACTTTCACTTGTACAAATCAAAACTATCTCTTTTTGACCCGACCGCTCAGCCTGTTTAATTCCTTAGTTTCTTTGTTAAAGTGTGGAAACACTTCTTGTTCTTCTATTGATTTTATTTCCAGCTTAGATTTTGCCATTTAGGGCTTTTTTCCAGCTCTACCTCTACTGTTGGTTTTTATGCTAATAATCCCAGCAGTCTTAAATTATTTTGTTTTCTCCATGCAGACTGATAATTCAATTGTTCTAAAAGAGAGCTGCATGTTTTCCATCACCCGAGGATGTGTCTTTTAGCATTGTTGTTTACGGAGGAAGTAGCTCCTCATTAGTCCAGTTTGAGTTGGTTAAGTTTAATTTGTTGCAGTACTTTTCCAGTTGGAGCCTCTTTGGTTATTTCTTGAGGCCTGGCAGTAAATGTAATTGATGTTTTAAGCTTCAGCAGATCAAAACTTTAAATAAAACCTTTTTTTTTCTGGTTAATCCTGATTGCTGTACTGTAACACTTTATTTGATCTACTGTATCTCCTTGCATTGTCTTCCCTTCTTTTTTCGACACATATGATGAATATCTTAATGAAAAACTGCATAGCAGTGAAGTGTGTGTGGAAAGTGAAGGATTCAGTCAAACTTTGAATAAGTTGAGTGAAAACTTCTTGGCTCCCCTGGGGTCTGAGCGAACTTATGTTTGCTACAGCTGCAGACTTACATCAAATCATTGGATGACTTTTGGTTTTGATGTGAAAATGAGCCAGAGTGGAAAACATTTGTCGGTAGCTCACTGTAAATCCTAATCCTCCCACTGAATGTCTGCATTTTTCTCTTTATGTGTCAGCCTGAATGTTGAGTGAATACTAATGTAGCCAAAGTTTCAATGTTAAACCTGCGGAAAAACAGAAAAGCATGAAAATAAACGATAGTGGGTTTATTTTTTCACTTATTTATTTTAAACTTTCTCTTTGTAACTTCATTTTATATGTTAGGTTCTGCTGACTGTCAGAGTAAACTAGAAGCTTAATGTTATTTAATGTTTGAGATTGTACAGCCCATATGAACAACTGGATCTGCGTAGAAACAGACCAGGGTTGTAATAGTTTTGGGTTTTTCATTATAGTTTAGTTTTATATTATTTTGCTTTTTTTTGTCTAATTCAGTTTTAATTCATATTTAGAGTCTGTTAGTTTTTATTAGTTAAATCTTGTTTAGCTGTAGTTCAGTTTTTACCAATTATAGGAGTAATTGGTAAAAACCAATTACCAATTACTCCTATAATTGGTAATTATAGGAGTAATTACCAGTTTGGTATGACATACCAAAGTCATACCATACTTTGGTATGTCATACCAAAGTATGGTATGTCATACTTTGGTATTGTCATTCATTTTTATGTGCAGAATTCAAAAAGGTCAAAGTATTGTGATTGTGCATACATGGATTGCTAACAGCTCAGCAGAAGAAACCATTTTCAAAAAATGTATTCAATTATTGTTGAACAACCAGCTGACTCTGGTGTTTTATCCCAACATTTTCTGTCACCATTTTGTGGGTTAGCGTAAACGCCACCAGCAGAAATATGGAGTGCCGTAATTTGCCGGAAGCTGACGTAAACTGCTTGTGTAGGGAAGAAAAAAAAAATCAATTTCACATTAACTCAAAAGGCTTATAAATAAGTTTTTAAACATGAAAGTAAAGGACATTACTTCTATAATTTCAGTATGTTTTAGTTTTATAAAAGCAAAGTGTAATTCTAGGTACATTTCAAGGTACTTTTCAACATTTATATCAGTTAACAAAAAATGTTTTCTCAATATATCTTTATTTCATTATCTTTAGTTAACTGCAATAACCTTGCATCACTGTGATGTATAAACTGTAAGCAATGCGCCTATTTTTTAGTATGGCAGTGGCAGTATCATGTCAGGAGATTTTTTTTTTTACCTGTGGCAGTGGCGCTGATAAAAAGTTGATAGGTAGGAAGATGGATGGAGCTTAAATAAGAGAATAACAGAAGGAAACTTGTTAAAAGCTGCAAAAGACCTGAGACTGGGTCAAAGGTTTATCTTTCAGCAGGACAACTGATTCTTTGCTCGTGACGTCACGCTTTTCAGAACTCCGCCCACTCCGCCATGATGGAGGTCATACTAACTAATGCGCTCCAGTAAAGCCTGTCAAAAAACAGACATCTGGAACCTAATATCGCATTTATTTAGTTGATTTCGCTGTAAAAATGGTCGCTGAGTGGTCGGCTGCACAAACAGCCAAGGATAGAACTTGAGATTTTATTGCATAACTTTTAACGAGATAAAATATGGCGGTGACTGATAGCAGCCGTTAATCATAATGACTGTCAGCTGCGGTCTAACCGCGGATTTGCAGCGAACACTTTTTACAAGGTAAGAAGATTAACGTTCACATACTTCGTTGATATACTTCATAAGCACATAAGTAAGTATGATTAGAAAGATATGAAACATTGCATTATGGAGAAGGTACGCGTCTAACCATTGGTAACCATGGAGACGATGCGGCACCGTCATGTAGTCTAGCATGTATGGAAAAAAAGTGGTTAGCATCTCGTCTCTTAAGTCTGCTCTGGTGTAAGGTGAAACACTGTTTATGACACAGTGATATAAATCATGTGGTGTGAATTCAGGAAAAGTCGGTAATTTGATCAACACGTCAAAGGAAAACGGTATGATGAGTCGGTTTCTAAGCTAGCTATTTGCAACGTTTGTAAATATCGCCAGGTGTGTTACGTTCACAGACAAATTAGTTCGACTCGAACTTGGTAGAACAATTTCAGTTGCTCTGTGCAACACTGTCCCTCACTTCCAACGTCCATCATGGCGCCTCCAATGATTAAGTGACTGAGTCGAACAAGGTCAATACATGGATAGTTTAGATCCATGTGTAACAATGGACCAGTCAAAGTCAGGAACTAAATCCAATTTTGATTCTTTCGTAAGACTTTAAACGTGATGTTCACAGATGTCGCCGATCCAATCTGACGGAGCTTGAGCTGCTTTCCAAAGAAGAATAAGTAAAAATGTCAGTCTGTGCTCATGGCTGTAATTACATTGAAATGTGTTTCTATGAACAAGTGACTCAGGTAGCCTGAATTGTGTTTGTTCAGAAATATATTTGTTATGTAAAACCAACAAAATGTTTCCACAGGAATCAAATTTCCAGACAGAGCAGGCTCTGTTTTTCCCCAGACAGTAAGAATCATCTTGAATTAGACAAGCTTAACCAGATGAAGCTAATGCAGTTTATTAGACTTTAATTAGATTTTTTGGCTGGATTTGATTTGTGCTGGAATAATCTACCATTCCTATAAAATGTTCCACACTCTTACATAAGATTTTTTTTTCTGTTTTTCTTATTGCAATGCCCTGAGTGAATAAGTATTTTTATTTATTTTTATTTATTTTTTTTACCTCAAAGGTGTTTTTATAGTTTTTATTATTTATTCTAATTTCTGGACTGTTACCCCCTTTCACATGGATGGTTGTCCAATTACTAAAATACCTTTGATTAGTATAGCTGATGAAAAATTGTGCTGTTATTCTTTGTTTTGCTTCTAAACACTGCAAAAACAAGTATGTGTGGTTGTTTCTAGTGCAAATATCTAAGTATGCTTGAAATAAGACAAAACTAACTTAAAAGTAACATTTCATCAAGAAATAAGAACTTGTTTTAATCAATAATTCCTTATTTTTTACAAAAAAGATTATTTCACTTACAACCAGACATTTTTCCCATGTCACAAGTGAAATAATCTGCCATTTGAACTAGTACTTTTTAGTCAATATTAGGGCTGTGTAATAATATCGATTTTGTGATATCGATATTTTCTTTCCTAGAAAAAAATCGATATTCATCCGCAAGTATCGTAACCTCCAACTGTCACCTTGCTCACTCACTGCTTGCTTCGCCAGGAGAGTGATTAGGTTCAGGCTTAGAGTGATTCCTTCAGATGTTAAGTGTCCAGGTTAAAAAGGTATCAAACTATTAAAAAGGTATCGCAGGGTACTTGGTGCACTTTATTTACTTTACAAATGCATGTAAGCTACAGTTTGTACTGTTTCAATTAAAATAAACATGTTTTCTCACCACTTCTTTGATTCATTTTGTCCAGCTGTCGACTTTAAGTCTGTGTCCATGTCCAACCAGAGCCAGATATTGTGTAGTTGGTCCTTTTAATCAGTTTTTTAATCAGATACAAGTCAATAATTCCTGATATTGACTTGTATCTTGCTGTAAAGCTACTTGTAAGTTAGTTGTTGTTTTTCTTTTCTTTTTCAAAGTGTGAGGTATTTTCACTTGAAACTAGAACAAATATAGTTTGTAAGATTTTGCGTTTTGGAGAGAAAAGGCTTTCTTCTGCTACTCAGAAATAACCTGAACACCTGCAAATCTGTATGCCAGTTTCATATATGTGAGAATAACAAAAGATTAAAGTTATTTTGATACCCTGCAGTAGCTGATAATCACTTTCTCTCCTTTGTTTCATCCTTTTTCTCTCTGATTTCTTCTTAAGGTGACGTGTAATTGTTTCACCATCAGTGACGGGGAGCTGCAGGAGGTCGGAGTGGGGCTTTATCCAAGGTAACTCTTTTTTTTTTTTTTTTTACTCTTGCATATGCAATAATATTAGGGTTTGAAGCCCACAGAACTGAAAAAAATGTTTAATTAATTTTGGTATAGCTTGCCTCGCCCAGTCTTGTAACTTTGACTAGATTAAAATGCAGCTTGGAGATGCAGTTTTTGCCCCATCAGTCCTTCACCGCTGCGCACGTTCAAAGCCCTTGCAGCGCTTCCCGCTCTGTCCTGACACTTCTTTGAAGTCAGAAGCAAAGGGAGGGAAAAGAAGACTTGATTTTTTTTTTTTTTTTTAAGCCCTTGTTAGGTGAAAACCTGGAGGAATATCATCACACAGTTTGGGCGACAGGAGTCAGCGTCTTTTGAGGGAAAATGAGATTTGACTGGAAGTGTTGTGTGAATGATGAAACGGTTGTTGTCTGGACTGTGAAAGTGAAAGGTCCGTGCACAAACACACACAGCAAGCCGATATGCTCGGTAATCCCTTCCATTGCTTCCTGGGTGAACGGGGTGGGATTTGGCCTGTTGTTGTACATGCTGTTAGTGCTGCTACACACACATGGACACACACACCAGTGCGGTCACTGACGCCGCAGGTATCCCAGCCAGTTTATCTGGCCGGCGTCGAGATGTCAGATGGTCGCAGTGGCATCAGTGAAGCTCAGCCAAGCCGCGTGTCTGGGTGTGATTTGTGCTGCTACTCATCCATAAATGATGGACTCGTTTGCAGGATGCTCCCCTGTCTATTCGTATTTTAGGTTGCCTAGCAACCGTGGGTTTGCTAAAGAAAGTCGGGGGATTATTCTTCCACGGCTGCACCTCAGTTCAGCTAGTCTCTTTATTTCTGTATTCTGGCTTTGTTGTACTTCAAAAACTACTTTTTCGCCTTTGGTTTACTTCTGGAAAATTTTATTCCCAGTATTGCTTCAGGGCCAGTTATCACACTGAACATATGATCTAAAAACTCTTGAGTGTTTATCGGGACTAAAGGTGCGTTTCCGTTGCAGGATGCTAAACATTTACAAAACTTTTAAATATTAGCAGCATTTAGTTTCAGTAATTTCCCACTTTATGCTTCTTGGCAGTTCAAATTTCCTGCTAACTTGAAATTTCATAACATGCTTTTTTTTTCCTTGCAAATTTGTTTAATTTTAGATACCAATGTTAGTTATGACAAAGTTTCAATTAAATTAGTAAAATCCTGCAACTTTAGTTGAACTTGAAGGAATTTCACGTTTTCAGTGGAGATAAAGAAAAACTCTGTGTTAAAATGACTTTACACACATTCTGTCAATAAATATAATCAGTACAAACAGTAATTACAAAATAAAGGAAACTACAACACAAAAAAGTTTAAGAAACCATTAAATTAGCTAACGACAAAGTGAAATAAACAAATTGTGCAGTTTTAATATTTGGGAGTAAAAAGGTAATTTAAGAGTACAAATAGGAAATGGGAAGAGATTAAATGGGAAATGGGACAAATTGATAAATTAGCATTTTGAATCATGACTCAAAAATAAAAGTAATTAAAGATAAATCTGGAACATACCACTTTATAACAAAATGTAACAGACGTAATTCTGATTTTCTAGAACTTTTGAGGTTTTAACATATTTAAAATAGATGTGGGCTATCTTGGTACTGCAAGTGTTGCATGTGTCTTAACTCTGTTTAAATTTAAATAAACTTAAAATAAATGAAGATAAAGTGAGTCTGCTCTGACTTGTGAACTCGCGAGTAAAACCCCGTGAATCCACTCTGCAGAAACCTGCTAATGATGCAGCCTTTAAGTCCTGAGCGTTAGAGCATGGGAACATCTAAAACCTTCAGGACAGGCCGACGTCAAGGGCTGGCAGTCTCCACTCCTGATAAAAGGCTTGTATTTTAAATAACGTTACAGTTCTCTGCATGTTTTCCTGAGAAGTATCAGATGTATGGATCATATTCTCACTCTCCACCCCTCTACACAGCAAAATTTGCTTTCACAGATACCGTTTATGTGAGTCGTTAGTCAATTAATCTAATTAGCATGCTAATGAGCTGCTCCCCTTCAAGATAAAAGCATCTTTCAGAGGGCTTGATGTCTAGTTGATATTCAACCTGCAACTTCTCCACTGTAGAGTAAAGCCAGGGGCGTTATTGATGGTTTTGCAAAGGCTGAACACGCATTCTTAATCTCATGCACCCATTGTTTCACTGAACATGATAAACGATAGCTGCGGTGACGAAGGGGGCTGTAAAAGCACACAGACCCCTTCAGTGTTTTTTCCCAGCCATGTGTGCAGCGATATTAAATGTCTTTTTTCACGTTGTGCTGAGGGCTTCTTAATGAGAGTTAAATTCTCGTCAAGCTGCAGGAGATATGCTCATCAGGTACAGATTTACAGTTGACTAAATGCCCATTTCCAGACTTTTACTTGGGGTTTATGGTTAGGATTGTTGACACTTTCTGTTGATTGAGGTACTGCATAATGCTGCCATTATTATATACTGTGTTGTTTTATTTGAATAAATTCAGGTAAAACTTATGCTTGATTCAAGCCTTTTTGTGCAGCAACTTTAGGAAATATTCTGCTCCGACATGCCAGAATCAAAAGGTTGAATTTCCTCTTCTGCAAATAGTTCATGTGTGCTGAAACACTGATAAATCTAAAAGTTGCAGCAAAGCATCTGTTCATGGCTGGAATGGAGATACAACTGTACTTTGTGATAATATAAAATCAAAAATGTTTTCATGTATGCATTTGCGTGAGATCAAAAACCTCCCTCTTAGTAGTTTATAATTAATGACCTATAGATGTATAAATATTTGTTCTACCTAAAAATTTTATGTGTCTATTGTGGCATGAAATAGGCTTTATAAGGTTACAATTTTCCTTTTATATTTCGTTCTACTAGTGTAAATAGGAAAATAAAGTCAAGTAAAATGTATTTGTGTTTTAGCAACAAGGCAAGTCAAAGTGCTTCAAACCATAAAACACAGCACAGTAGCCAATAATGGAACGAAAAATGAAAATAAAAAAATGTGTGATAATATATTGACCCTAATGAGCACGTGACGTCACTCTCTTCGAAACTCGGCCTGCTCCGCCATGATGGACGTCAAAAACCGATACGCTACCAGGTATGCGTCAGGAAGCGCACACCTGGTAGCCAATATCGCTTTTATTAAGTTGATTTCGCAGTAAAAAAATGTCATAGGATGCTGCGGGGTCGAATTCACAAACAGACAAGGATAGAAACCAAACTTGTCATTTTATTGCGTAACTTCTAACGAGGAAAGGTTTGGAGGTGACGGATAGCAGCCATCAGTCGTAATGACTGGCAGCCCTCGGTAAAACTGTGGATTTGCAGCAAACCCTTTTTACAAGGTAAGAAGATTAACGACCATATACTTTATACTTAAGTATGATCAGAAAATATCAAATATCGCATTACGGAGAAGGTACGTGGCTAACCGTTGGTAACCATGGAAACAGTGCCCTACCGTCAGGTAGCCTAACATGTATGGGAAAAAAAAACTGGTTAACATCTAATCTTTTGTAAATTTTTAAGGCTTCTTCGGCGTAAGCAGGAACGCTGTTTATGACTTAATCATTTAAATCATGTGGTGTGAAATCGGGCAAAGTCGGTAATTTTGATCAACAAATTATGGCATGGGTCGGTTTCTAAGCTAGCTGTTTTATAAATACCGCCGTCTCTGAGCCACGACCATTTGTGTTACGCTCACAGACAAATTATTTCCACTCGAACAAGTAGAAGCCATGAATAAACTGACAAAAACAACTTTGGAAAAACATTTCAGTCGCTCAGTTCAATACTCCCGATCCTTTCCGACGTCCATCATGGCGCCTTGAGTGATTAAGCAAAGTGTCAGTAGAAAACAAAAATCACCTCTGAGAAGTTCATTTTAAAAATATTTTTAAATAATTTTTTTTATTGAATCAAGTAGAAAGTGTAAAAATAAAAATTGGGCAAACCAGTTTAAAGACATTAATATACACCACATTTTTTATGAACCTTTGATAACTGTCAGCCTTATTATTTGCATCAGAAATGCTGATGGAAATCCCATAATTGCTGTCAAAAGAAGAAAGATATCACTAGAATATAGGTCTGGGAAATGAAATAAACTGGTTTTGACACAGGCTGAGAATCTATTGTTGTTTTTGTTTGTCTGTGAGATGCAGGAAGTCTGACAGGAAGAAATAAAGAGTGGGATTTGTTGTGACAGAAGCAGAGGGCTTAATTTATCACTCTGTGCTTCTGTTTGATTTAGGAGTCACTTTTTTAAGGATTTTTATAAATGCAGTGTCAAACTTGCATTTCTTCTTTTATGGTACAATTAAGAAAATGTTAAGCTTCTCCGCTGATATGTTAAATCATCTATTAGTTAAAACATTTAATGGTTAATCAGAGCAGACCTACTTTAGCTGTTTCAAGCAGTGAAACATCTTTTTGATATTCTGTTCATAGGAATTTTAATTATAAGTTAAAGTTTTAAATAAATCTGTTTGAAAATGCTTTTAGTTCTTGTTTAAAATATATATTTAATAAAATAAATGCTGAAATACACTCCCTTTTTCATCCAAAAGGGAAAATATTAAGACCTGGCATACCAGTAGGTATAAATAATGACCCATAGACAGATTTAAATGAGATATCCTTGATGCAGTAAAATTAATGTAATTCTTACAGTCACTTAAATATTCTCTATTTTTAATTATTTTTTAACATGTATTTAGTGAAGTTTTTGTACTGTAACTTACTTTATTTTTTTGAAAGTCGCTGCTTGTATTTTCCCTATAGTTGCTATGATATACTTTTTAAGTATAACTTTTTAATCTCATGTATTGTACAGTTTGTATGCGATTATCATAATAATTGTGGTCTTTTTGATAATTTATTTAAACCATTCTACTTTAGAGGTAAAATGAAAGTACATCAGGCAACTCTAATGATTTTAAAAACGGAGAATTGGATTCAGAAGTTTAAATTTATTATAGTTTTCTTTAATGTTTTTATTTGTCTCCTCACCATAAACATTCCTCCAGAAGGCATTCAGCTGGTAAATGAGAGAGGCTTTCTGTTAGTTTGAAGGTGCTGATAAAGCAGCAGGAGTTTTTTATTATTATTATTATTATTGGTTTATCCCTCCATGCAGGGCGATCTTAAACTCATTTTAATTCATTCAGTGACAGTGATGTTCCAGCATCTTTCACTTTATATGTTTACAAAAAGCCTGTGGTTTCTCAGCAATGTCGACATTTAACCAAATGTTAGGTTTATGTATTTATTTCGTCATACTATTTCAAAGTAATTTGATTATAACTCTAGACTTTAGCAGCCAGTTCTGGTTTCAAAAGTGTATTGCAGTTGCATGTTGTGTAATAACGAACAGAACAATTTAAGTGATCGCACCAGGCCCAAAATTGATTAAAAAATTATAAATGTTTTGCAAATGAATGTATGTAAACATCTGACCAGAACTGTGTTCCTTTTTAGTCGACATGTATGAATTAATTATATTTCTCTCTGTAGGATATATGTTTGGAAAAACAAAATCTCTTGTTTTTAGTCGCCAATCAACTGAGCCTTTGTAAAATCAGTTCAGGCTTTAGTCTTTATATTTTTAGACTGAAGTCTGTCAGTTAAATGGTTTCTAGTCTGATGACAAGACATTACGAACTGCAGTTGTAAATGATTTAATTTTGTTAGACAGAAAATGTAAAATTTCTGTTAAACACAAATTACTTATTTTTTCTGACCCTTCCTTCTGCTCCTCTTTCTCCTCTTTTCCTTTATTGCTCTTTGGTGATCGTCTTCCTGTTTTACCTGCTCCTCTTGCTCTGCTGTCCTCTCTTTTTCTTCTTCTTCTCAACTGTCTCAGTTTATCCCTGTTGAATCATGACTGTCGGCCAAACTGTGTGATGGTGTTTGAGGGTGAGCGGCTGCAGCTCCGAGCCGTCCAGGACATTCGCCCTAAAGACGAGGTAAGACGAAGAAAATTCATCCTATATTTATACACCATGAACAACGTGGAACAAGATTCTTCTTTTATGTTTTCTCTCTATAGCAACATTTATCATATTTAATTTACTGTTTTCCCAATTTTTAGTTTTTTCTTGAGTGATGCATCATCTGAAAATGATGCATCACTCAAGTTTATTGTGCTTCTCAATAGAAGCACAATAAACTTTAGTAATCCTAGTGAAACATCTCTGTAGCACAAGCAGCACAAGCAGGATGACGGCTTCTAACACGGCTGTGTTTCTCAATTTTTTTTCCCATCATCCCTTGTGACTGTGTAATGAGATGCATTGTGACTAAATATAATGAGATTCATCCCTGCCATCTGGACTTAGACTCTCACACATCCACACACACATAGTGCCACAGCAAAACATTAATCCATGCACAGTTTCACTCAAATTCATCTGTTTTTTTTTTATCCGTCTTCACAAAATCACACTTAATTGTGCTCTGCATTATCACAAAATATTCCAAAGTGCTATGAAAGCAGACACTTTCGCTTTCACATTCAAAAAGTGTGACTTTGAGTGTCATGTCCTCTCCTGTGTCTAGTTAACGATAAGTTATATTGAGACTTTGTCCCTGACTGAAGAGCGGCAGAAGCAGCTGGAGGAGCAGTACCACTTCGTCTGCCACTGCCAAAGATGCAACTCAAAAAAAGAGGTGAGGATGAACAGAAACCTTTAAAATTACTGGAAACGTTTTACTATTTTCATCCTCAGTCCAAATAAATGTTATGTTATTGCATTAAAACATACTGATAAAAAACAAAACAAAAATCACTCTATTCTTAAAACAAAATCAGAGAAAGCAGTGATTTGTTTGTGTGGTTGAATCTTTATAGAAATGATTTGTGGGGATTTTTTGCTGCTTTTTTATTCTGTATTTATTCTGCAAAACGTCTGGAAAGTTCTTTTAAATCAAGGCTAAAACCCTGTTTGTTTAGAACTGCCTTTCATTAAAATGAATGATGTTCTAGTTATTATATAGTCTTTCTTCAAACTTACAAATTTCCTTTATTTTATCCACTGCTATATATATATTTTTTGTTGCTTATGTTGTCATTGTGTCCTTGAATTGCCTTGTTGCTAAAATGTGCTATAAAAATAAACTTGCCTTGATTCAAGACCTACTTAGAGCAGGATCCATTGAAGATTGTTTCATATTGTTTTGTATGGCAAATGTATTTTAGAGATTTGAAACCTTTAAATATTACATTACAAAATATAAAGAAATGATAACTGACCTTCCTATTGTTTTGTTTAGCTGAAAAGTAACAACCTTTGTAGTCAAAACAGGAAGTTAGTTCCATATATGGATTAGCAGTGTCTAATGCACATTTGTTGCAAATAGGACATTTGCTGTTTTAAGAATACCTTTTTAATGGGAATATCAGACATATGTGAAGCTTTTAACTGGCAACAGAGGTAAAGGATACTGCAAAAATCAACAATGTGAAAGAAAACAGGATCTTTTGTCCTGTTAATGCAACTTTGTGTCAACATGCCTCATGAGTCCTTTCTACCTAATGGAGGAAGACATTACAAATAGTTTTTACAAATAGTTGCAATGTGTTTGTCAGCATAGCATTGATTTATGGCGCATCTTGAGCCTAAAACTGGAATCGATAGTGGAATCGGCAGGGGGAGCTGTGTCTGTCAGGAGACAGGATAGATGCAGATTGGTTCATGTAGATTCACAATATTCTTTAATGCTCCCACAAAACTCAGTAGCACAACATTTTGGCATTTTTCTAGCAAAGTAAGCAAGAAATGAAACATAAAGATATGTTTTTCCGAATGCCAATGAAAACAATCGTAATACCTTCATATGTCATACTGTGCAGACAAAGCAGGTTTTGTCCTCCTGCAAGGTCATTCTTTAAATATGAGAAGATTCAAAATGTATTTATTTTGCCCAGACTATCAAAACTTTGGAAGTATGTTGATTTTATTTGTTTCTGTTCAATTTTTTTTTATTTGTGACCTTTAAACTTCTTGAAAAGTAGTGGAGACTTGGAGTTGTTTAAGGCTTTTCGAAATGTGCTTTTGTTTACTCTCTCTAGATCTGAGCTCATCTCCCACAGGAGAAAATTTCCAAACTTTAATGTCTCTGAATGCAAACATTTGTATTTCAAAAAGAAAAAAAAGTTTCTCTTTTAAATTACCACAAAGGATAATGATATTGTTGTGGACGCTAAATTGGTAACAACGTATAGACACGTGATCAATATGAATGGATACGGCTTAAACAAGGACGGTGGAATCAACTAACTCACTCACTCTCTGGTTACCTAGCAACTCACTACTTCTTTGGTTACCTAGCAACAACATGTTGAGTAACTGGCAAAGCAGCAGGTTAAGGTTTTGCCACCGTGCCCCATAACTGCTTAAAAATAAAACAAAGGAGTGGAGTGAAAACTGTGGATAAAAGAGACGGGGTCAGTTTGGCAGGATTTTAGATATTTAATATAAAAAAATACCTAATTAATAATTATCGATATCGACCGATATGAAACACTTATATCATGATAGGTCTTTCAGCCATATCGTCCGGTCCTAATTGTCTTTTTTTTTTTCAGCTGAACTAAACCTGATGATGATATATTGATTAAATGGATGGGCTAAATGTTTTCAGAAGTTAAAACACACCCGTGTGTGTTCCTCCATCCTCCTTCTCCTGCCTTCACACACATTTACTCTGCTGCTCAGACAGCGTATCAGTGCATAACGTGTCTCGGTGTACCCTCTCCTGTCCTTCTCTCCTCTTCCCTCCTTCACTCTGACATGCTTTCTTATCTCCTGCTGTCCTCCTCTTCTTCTCTGTCACTCTGTCACGCTCCACCTCTCTACGCCCTCCCTCTGTCTGCCTGGCCACCTACTGAAAAATGAGAAAATTATCTTGTCTTTCAGCTGCACTTTTCTTTTCCATCCATCTGTGCCGGTTTCGTCTTCCTGCCCTGATTTCGCAGCGTTTCCGTCCAACTCTGCCTGTTTACTTTCTCCCACTCTTTCTCTTTTTGTTTCTCCTTTCACTTTTGCCTTTGATGTCTCTATTCTAGGATTTAAATGACATTTCCCATACACACAAGAAGTGCTGTGCCTCTTTATTCTTGTGTGTGTGTGTGAGTCGGTTGGGTTCTGCCACAATGGCTTTATTTTATTCAACTAACCCTTTGTTGTAGTGCAACACAGACGCTGTGTGTTATTTCAGTTGCTTTAATCTGACGACCGGCTGCACAGTTGTGACCTGAAGTTATCATGGCAACATAGGCGACATGAAGGCAGAGGAGTGCTTTTGTAAGAACATATTATAAAAAAAATTACATTGTTTTGAAATGATTTAACTGATATGTCAGTAGGATTTAGTAAAATATTTGGCATGAAGTTAAGTTTTGAATTTGTTCTTTAAAGTGCCGTGAATACATCTTGAATTTTGCCGCAATTTGTTTCATTGCAACCACAAAATTTGATGTACATTTCTGTTTTTTTTTTTTTTTTTCTCCTTAACCAGAGGATTTGGATAATTAATGTTCGCAGCTATAAGCTTGGAAGAAATTTCAATTTCTTGTCTTGTGAAGTTGATGGAAACTTTCCAGAAGAGACCTCAAAATATGGTTCAGCAAAGTAATTGACTCTATGGGACCAAAAACAAATGAATGTAATGTAAATGAAAAATCTAAAAAATAATGTCTCTTTTCCTTCCACTTTACAACCATGTGCTTTTTGTGTCGTTTTATCACATAAAATCCCAATAAAATACACTGAAGTTAGTGTAACGTGGGAAAATGTGAAAAAGTTAACAGCATGAATACTTTTCCTCAGCACTCTGATTATTAGCCCCAGAAATATACAACTTAAACTGATCCAATTTCCTGTTTTTACTTTTTTTTTTCTCTGGTGGTCAGTGAGTTTGCAGCGACCTCTAAGATCGTTCCAGACCAAGATATCTGGTTAGTTTTTATATTGTTTTCCTGTGATTCAGGATGGATTCATTCTGTCGGGGGAAGAAGAAAAGTGGCAGCAGCTGAAGGTGGCGCTACCGAGACTGGAAGGACTGAAAACCGAGTCCAGTATCCTTTCCCTCCATTTTCCAGCACAAAAACGTCGGATTCCCAGTAACTGTAATCAAGTATTGATGATTAGTCTTTGTAGACATCTGCTGACTTTACAATAACTACAGTGTTTGGTCATGTTGGCATTTTAGAAACATTTTGTAGTTAATATGAAAGCTTAACATGACTAATTCGCCACAATCATAAATCATATTCAGATGTTCGTTGGGGTGTAAATATTTATATATCCTGAATTTTATTTTATTTTTATAATTGCCAATTAAATGTGTGACTTTTCTTTTGTATCTGTAAATCAACACATAATGCCTGCAGACATATTTACATAAAACTTTTAGGATTGTTGTTCCTCTTCCTTAATTCTTGTCCCTGTAGATTGGCCGGCGTTGTTGGAGAGCTGCAGTAACCTGCTGTCAGCTGCTGGAGCTGAACTTCCTGATGAAAATCTGTACAGGCTGAGGGTCACAGACATGGCTTTAGATGCTGCTGTTCAGCTGGGGCAGTGGGAGGAGGCTCTGACATACGGCAAGCAGACACTTCCAGCTTACAGGTGAGTTTTAATTCTTTAGAAAATCTCCGTTACATGAAGCATGTTTGAATCCAATGACTGTATGTTAAGGTTTTAAAGGAGAAAATCATATTTGGCCTCGTAATCTTTGTATTGTAACCTCTGATTTTAAATAATCATTTTACAGATTTCTGACGATTTCGTTTATTGGGTTTAAACTTTTACTATGCTGACTGTGACTTTTACAGTGATTTATGATGATCATTTAGTTGGGGCTGGTGTTGGAGGCATTAAATATAAAACAGTTTGCATTGTGCCATGAATGCAAATCATTAGAGTTCACGGTAATGAAGGTCTGGCGTGCTAATGAACATTTTTATTTAATAAACTACTCAAGATTATGGCATTAGCAGTTGTAAATACAGCATATTTTATGCACAGCAGCAGTCAAATTGCTGAATTAGACCATAAATAACTTCAGCTCTACAAATTAGTCTTACAGCTTTTAAGTATTTTGTGCCATATTTCTAAATTGTCTGGCATCTGGCTTTCATTTTCATCCTGGCGGTAGGAAAAAAGCAATAATAGGAAAAGCTGCCAGGGTCTCCATACAACATCTGTAACACCTCACATGGGTTTATACGCTAAATTGAACTAAAAGTAATTCTATATGTTTTCACATTGCTCTGCTCAGAGACAGAGATCATAAAGTACAGTAACAGTACAACAGAGAGATGATGATGGAGCGGTGCCACGCCTCATATGTAATAAACGTCAGCTCCAAATGATGGCTGCGAAGAAATTATGTCTCGATTTGTTCAGTGCCCTTAACCTGATTTGTCCATCTTCTTCCCTGGATCATTGGATTGTGCGACAGGTGGGAAATATAAAAAGGTAGGAGAGAATGTGAGGGATAAGTATTTCTAAACGTAAAAATGTCAGTATCACAGAAAATATTTCATTGAATTAACTTCTTTTTTGATTAACTTCTTTTTGCTTGAAGTTAAAAACATAGAAATTTAAATATGTGGACATCCTAGAAGTACCTGAGGTGAATTATTGTCTGATTTGATATGTACAACCCTCACACACCTCTGCATCCTTGTTTCTGCAGTGCGGTATGTTCCCTCTCAGCCTTCCACCTCTTATGCACTTTCCTTTGTGTGTGTGTGAGACTAATTGATCTTGTGTGAAGGGCAGAGCTCCAGTGGCACAGCCGTGCTCTCGCTCACACCAGCAACAACGAACCACAGGAGAGAAACCACAACACAGCTTATAAATAAATAAGCAGACTCCGAGCTGCAGAAGGAAATAGTGGCGGTGGTGAGAAGATTGGGGATCTGGGTAATTTAAAAAACATGGCTTTCTTCTTGCTCCTCCCTAAAGGCCAGATTTGTGGAGTACATGACTAACATCTGCCCTGTTATCAGATTTAACCACCTGAGCTGGAGATGTCTACAGCTCCTCCAGAGCTGATGTGGGCATAATCAGATGAGGGAGTGAGCAGAGCTTTTATCTTGTAACTTAACTCTGCTTCAAAGGGGACCTATTATGCAAATTTAATAATTTACACTTTTTTTGTACTTCCATTTTGGTCTTTAAGAAACCCACCCAGCTGTTTTTTTTTTTTTTTAGCAATAAGTTCCTGTTTTTTGGTTTCTGGAAAATGAGCCATTTCAAAAACCTCCGGCACGTTTGGTCAGCTGGCTTTACCGCTGTATGCGCTGTACAATGGCTGCTGGAAAAGACAAGTGGTTTGTTAATGACTTCCAGAGTTTTTTAGCACATAAATGTGCTGAAGAAAGTTTTCACATATTAATGAAAGGTTATTTTGGGTATATTTTCTTGTTGTGTGTCTGACAACATGGCAAAAACACAATTTTTTACCAAACAGTTTTTTGTCCAGTTTCCAGTGCAAATACCTTAGTCCACTTTAAATATGAAAAAATTACAAGTAATTTTTCAGCATGGCATAAGCTTGTCTTTCGTCAGTAATTCCTTAATATTGATGAAAAAGTTCTAGTTCTAAGTGAAATACTTTTCCAGTGAAACAAGACATTTTTTCCATTTTATAAGAGAAATAATCTGACAATGGAACTAGTACTTTTTCATCAACATTAAGTAAAAATTTACTTAAAACAAGCTCCCATTTATTGCTGAAAAGTTACCTGGAAGTTAGCTTTCTTATTTCAAATGTGCTAAGATATTTGCACTAGAAACTTTAAATATAAAAAATTGTCAGATTTTCTGTTCTTGCATTGTACAATCTTCGACTTCAAGGATGATTATTTCTCCAACAATGAACTATTTTCATTACAAGACACTAACATGTATCCAGATTAGTTTAATTTAAAATGTTATATGTGTGGCACAAAAATAACTACTGCAGTTTGTGCAAAAACCTGCTTCTTTTTTCCATTAAGAGATCTGTGATATTTAAATGCACAGCCTGAATTTGTTCTGCAGAGCAAAACCTTGATATTAAAGATCTGAACTGATTCCAGAGGAAACGTTACCTGAAAGGTTTGCTGTACAAATTACAAACCAATCCACTGAGCAGTGAGGGATTTTCAAAGATTAAGGGAAATGATAAAAAAAACTATATTTTTTCCTTCAAACGTTAAAGATTCATAACTAAAGAGGTATGTGGAGGAAGATTTGGGATTTTTCAAGCCCTCTTGAGTTTAATAAAAAAAAGAGTGAACTTCCTTGATAAAATCTCTGCCATGAACCTGTGGAGGTTTAGGGAAGCTTTAGTGGAAGACAGAAAACTCACCTGGGTTAACAGAGCGGAGAGAAACTGATTGCATGCGTAAATAAGCACCAAAACACTGAAAATAATGTTTTGCAAGGAAGGGAGGCCACAATGAATGTAAAATAATGAAAAACGAGAAGTGGGGAGATTCTGGCGAATGAGTGGGAGGAGGAAACTCTGCGTTCATCTCGGCTCGTCCTCTGGGCTGAAAGTAGCTGCAGGAGCTCTCCACGTCTCTCTTTCTCCTCTCCTTCCTCTCACTCTGCATTCCTTTCTTCCCTCACTCTTACAGCAAGTGCTTTCCCAATTTTTATTTCCCAGCCTGTGATGTATAGAGAGGTTATTCCCTGCGAATAATGCACACCTGCTGCAGGCTGTGCAAGCCAGGCTCATCAAACGTCTCTATTCTTCCCGTATTTTACTGGCATAGATGCGCTCATACACGCTTTCATGAATCATGAATATGTAATGCATACACCTGCATTTGTAAGAAAAAATGTATGTATAAAAGTATAGCTTTCATATAGAGCTAAGGCAATATACTTTTACTTTTTACTTTTTGTGCCTTCTGTCTCTGTGTAAACATGAATTATTGCATCCAGCTGCAGTTGTTTCAGGGCAAAAATGTGTAACTCAACTCTTCATTAACATTCAGCTGGATTATGAATATAAATGTTAGCCTAGCATTCACAAAAGCCTCAGTAGAATTTCAGTCTTTGTAAGCCTGCCTGTGAAATTATATAAAATGTAAGCTCTCACTTCTGCTCCGTTCTCTGGTGGAAACAATCATGTTTCATGCAAACTGAGGTATAATAATGAACTGTATTACTGTTGTATGTTAGGTTTCATTGTACCTCATGAGACTTTGCCTAATTGTAACATTAATTTGTCTGTGGAAAACCGAGGACTAAACATCAGATGTGATTTAAAGCTCATGGAAGTCATCTGTTGTTATACTAATAAACACAGGGTTGTTCTAAGTTTGTTCATTTGTGGAAGAAAGTCGGAGTGAAGTGATGTAACGTTGAATAAAAAATGCATCTCTGAAGAATGCTGTGGTTTTCCTCTCCTTCGTTTTTCTCCTCAGTAAGGCGATTTATGCTTCGCTCCCCTATAAAAACAGCAGGGTGTGAATCTTTCAGCTCTAAACAAGCACCTAATTAGTTCCACTGCATTCGCTTTAAAATGCTACACTTTCCACAACTATTAATTTCTATTCCTCTCTCTCTTATTGCTGAAGGCTATGGTTTTCTAACCAGCTTTCCGTACTTCTCTTCAGTTTATTCTCACTGGAAAAGAAAATTAGGTGAAAAGTCAGGAGACGCCAAGTTAATGAAATTATTTTAATAGCCTTTTGGTTGCATACGCAAAAATGAAATCTAATTGGAAAGTGGACCTCGTGTGCGTGTTTGCGTTTTTGCGCTAACCAGAATCAACAGATTGATAATTAAATCAATATTGCAACGTGTTATTATTCATGGAGGACTAATGCTGTTGGCTTTGAAACTGAATTCTCTGCTTAACTAATCGCTTTTAACCACAGGACTGGGGTCCACCCCTGTAATTGGGCAGCATGTCGGCTGGTTGTTTAGTTGAGCTTGACGGTGTGAACAAATGGGCAATTAGCACCGAGAGGGAAAAACAAAAACTAGCTTAGAACATAATCAGAGAAGCCACAGAGTAATAGATTATTCAGGTTGTGGCCTCCTCGTTTTAATTAACTTAGATTTTTACTTGATATTAATTGCTTTTTGTTCTAAAATTCGATGCGACTGAGAGCATATTGAAGCAGTCTGACAAATAAACCAAGTTAATTTGGGGGAAGTGGACTCGTATTGACCCTATGCGTGCATCCTCCTATAATAATGATGCTGGCTGTTGACTGAAAGATGGAGAGGCTGCGCCTGAAATTCAAATTTGAGAATATAAATGAAGGAGGATTTAGACTTTGCTGCTGAACATTTTAATGCCATCATACAGGTTAGTCTTAAAGGATTTTTTACAGTGTGTGTAATCAAATTAAGATTAAATGGAGTAAAGGTTTGAGAAGTTGAAGAACATCAGCATCTTGAAACCCTGAAGCCTGAAAGCAAAACCAAAAAAAATAAACTAGTAAGCAAAGGCGAAAGACACTTAAGGCAGGAAGATGGAGTTTAAAACATAGTTTGGTATAGGAAAGGTTTTTAAAAACCAACATTGAAAGCTGTTTCCCAATAGTTGCTTGTGTTTGTTCATGTTGCAGAACAAACATGAAGCTCCTCTGGCTCATTCTCGAGGCTGGCCGTCTTCCTCATTGACGCAGCTGCTCTGGTTTTTAACCACCCCCCCCCCCCCCCTTTGGGTAAATTGGCCTTTTTAATCTGGCTGAACTGGGATAACTGGAGAGCGATGCTTCAGGTCTGATTGGATGGAGATACTTGTCTTGTCGGGATAATATCTATCATTTAGTGAAGTGTTTTCTAAAGACCACAAAATTCAATTTACTAAGCCATAATAACGTAGGGAAAATTTTGTGACAAGAAAAACTGGAACAGTAGTTTTGGCTTTGGGTCTAATGTTGGTTAAGATTTAATATTTTAGATGCTCGTTGTTCACATGAATAGAAATAATAAAAAATATGAATATACAGTTCAAACCTGATGTTAACATCTATCAATATTTTATCAATATTGGAATTACACAGAATTGCTTGGATGCAAAATGTTGCTTTGCAATGTTGAAGTGTCGAGTCTTTCTGTTGTCTACTCATAAAGAAAAATGTCTGAAAAAAGTGTGTTAATTATAATCGATCATGTCATTGTTATGCTTGGAAGCAGCTTTGTAATTAAATATATTTCTGATATGCAGCCCTGCAGAAAACTCCACACTTATAACAAAAACTGAACATGGGACAAATTGAAAAACCAGATAAACATGTTTATTCAGAAGGTTGTAGAAGTTTAAAAGTGTAACTTTATTGCACATAATGTATGATTTTAATTCTGCTTAAATACAACACACATTTATTTGCACACAGCACATTTCAGATCGCTCTGCTGTTTGGAAACCTTTTGCTTGGAACCATTTCTGCCCATCCTGAGTCCACAGACTCTGATGAGAGATTTCTGTTGCTTTGAGCAAAAGCCAGACTTTCAATTAAGCTCAAGAATGACCTTAACAAAAACTACATAAATACAGAGATAACTGAGCTGAAGGTAAATTGTCTTCTGTCTGTTGTTTCTGCAGGTTGTTCTACCCTGATCCTCATCCAGTTCATGGAGTTCAGCTGATGAGAGTGGGGAAGCTGCAGCATCACCTGGAGCACCTGGAGGACGCTTTGGACACTTTCAAAGAGGTTTCTAGATTCTGCTCTGTGTTTTTACAGTGTTTCTTGTTGTTGTGTCATTTTTTCCATGTCTAAAGTTTTTATTAATTGTCAAATTGTGATGTTTTTGTACCATTGCATTTTCTCAATACAAAGATCATAACTCCTAACAAAGAATGGTATATTTGAAATTCATTTCATAAGTATAAAAGTATATTTTGCACCATGTACTTGTAGTGTACTAGAAATTATACTAATTTAATACTTCTTTGAACTAAACTGGGGCAGATTATTTCACTTATAACAAGACACCTTTTCCTTGTTATAAGTGAAAACATCTGCCTAAATATTAAGGGATTATTTACTTAAAACAAGCTTCTCTATGTCACTGAACAGTTACTTGGTGAGATTTTGCGTTTTTGCCGTGAAGGCTATTCTATATTAATATGTACTCTAATATCAATGTACAAGTTTGAGTCTTACTAATATACTTAGTACTTAGACTTTTATGTAAAATATGGTTTGTAAAAATTAATCTTACATTACATAGTTTCATTTTAGTATAACTTAAGTTCGGTACGCTTGATAAACTATTGTTTGCTAATGTTTTCCCACTTCCACCAGGCTTTTATAATCATGAGGATGACTCATGGTGATGATCATCCCCTGACCTCTGACCTGAGGATGAAGATGGAGGAATGTCGTCTGGAGATGGATGCGCAGCAGTCTGGCAGACATTAAGACAGACTATGGACTGATATAAACATTAAACATACTTTAAAAGTTTGTATTTCTGGAGATTTTCCATTTTTCCATTTTTTATGGGTGCATTACGATGTATCAGATTACATTTTACTGCGGTTTAATGGCTGTTTTATAGGTCGATTTGAGGTCTTTACTATCTCTTTATTAAAGACCTACTGGTATTGATGGCGGCTGAATTTACCTACATTATGTGGTCAACAAACCTCTTCTTGTGGTTTATCGCAATAAAATAAAAGAGGAATCCATCAAAAGTGTCCTAATAATCGTAAACACATTGGATTCTTGGCAAACTCAAGAAGATCTGGATGTTCTTTTAAAGGTAATGTAAAACCACACAATAAAATCTAACTAATAAAGCAAATTCTGAAAGCGCAGATGGATATCTGAGCCAAATGTTTCTGTGAAAGCAAAAAGGCAAACACTGCTTCCCAAGAAGCTGTTTTACGCCTTCAGGTAGCTAAGAAATGTCTCACTGATTGAGGTCGGCTTGTGGAAGTGCAGCCATCTGTCTCTGTTCTACAGTCACCAGCCTGGAAGACGTTCCCTCTTTAGCCAGATGACTTCAGCGATGAACTTGTTTGGGTGACAGAGTGGCCAGACCAGGTTAACCCGCAGGTTGACCCTCGGAGGACGACAAGTAGCCAGATTTCTTCATTAAGGACGACCATCTGTGGAAAGCAACCACAAGGAAAGCTGCCAGCTCTGGAAACGGCAGAGAAATACTTCCTCCAAATTCTGGTAACCACGAAGCTAAATGGACATAGTAAAACCATGAATGGACATACCTGCCAAGGCTCCCATTTTTCCAGGAAACTATTGGCACGTATTTTAATATAGTAATTTTAAAAAACATTCTGTCACATGGCACCTGCAAGCTGCTGCAGGTGCCGACAAACCAAACAGGTGTTGTGCCAAAAAGTGACCGGGTGAGATCCAGTGCGCCCCGGGAACAGAGGCGGCCCTAGCTCAAATCTGCATACCACATTCTCTCCAACAGAGATTTAATATGAATTAACATTGAATATATGAGAAATTAGACTTCTATGCTGACATTGTGCAAACTACAGTAGACTCTGACTTTATGCAATATTAACAATTTATAAAATTGTTATGTTTTAGGACTTAAGCACTTAAATCTTAGTTTTACTTTCACTCGGCATGAACAAAATAAAAGTGAATATGCTTTGCAAAATACTTTTCCTTAACACTTATTTATTTGCAATTTGGTACTTATCGCACTGAATAAAACACAAAGCATAACTTCACAAACTTCTGCAAGTGTGGGGGAAACCAATCTGCTCCACAGCGTTACCTTTGCGCCATGCATTCAAGACAATGCATAGGGCAAACCTGCCAGCCTGTCAAACACTGAGAAGGGCAAACTAGCCCACGAGCGTGCGCCACCGAGTGAAACAGACTGTTTTTAAGGTAGAAAACTGTTTATAAATCACTCTTAAATGACTCTTTCTCTAACATCCGCACAGTTTAACTACATTTTGAGGGAACATTTCTGAGTGGTCGACCTCTAACCTGATTTGGCAACGGAGGGAGCCCTGGGCGGTTGCCCATGTCGCTCATATCAGAAACCGACACTGTCCACACAATTATATAGAAGTGTAGTTGGTACAGAACTGTGTTTCTTTATTGATTTGATTTGATTGTACTTTTATTTATTTTATTTTTTTGGCTTCACTTATTAAAAAGATACTCTCTAACATACATTTACCGATGACATTATCAGCTTGTATTTTCCAAGTCTTGCCCTGAGAAATTAATTGTGTTAATAATTGTCTTGAAACACTTAAGATTTGCTAAAAGGTAGCAAACCTCCTACAATTTACAGCAACACAAAGCTTGTGAAGGATGCATTAGTGTTTATAATGAAAATATCAAGAAAAAGTGGTATAATTACACCAGAATGGTGATTCAAAGATAATTAGTTGTTCATTATTGTAAAATGTGCATATTAAAAATGCTATAATGAGCTTAGAGACAATAGAGGAAGTGAGAATTGGTAATAACAGAAAACCAGGTTTAAAAAAACAACTTGAACCTCCCTCCATTGGGTCACATCAACATCGCTTCCCCAAGAGACTTAAACCCCAATTTGAGAGCGTCACACAGACAGAGTGAAAATATTTGAACTCCTGCATTTGACTGAAACTAAAACTAAACCACACAGAGTCTGAAGTGCAAAGCAGCTGCTGTTGACAGCTTGTTTTGACACATTGACCTGGTGGCTGCGATCTCTCAGTGGTTTGAGTTTTATCTGTAGCCTGTTATTTTATCCCCTGGCAGTGAGTGAGAAACCCAGAAGTTGGAGTCCCCTGGGGGCCCGGCCTGCTGCGTAATCTGCAGATTCCATCTTGATGAGTGTCCCTGTGTGTGTGTGTATATATGTGTGTGTGTGAACCTGGTTTTTATAGCCTCGTGGGGACCTATTTGTCTACAATGTGGGGTTGTGGGGACCACTGCTCCCTGTGGGGACATTTTATTTGTCCCCATGAAGGGAAATATTGTCTTTGAGTTAGGAGTTAGCTATGTGATGGCTAGTTTTATGGATAGGGTTAGGGTTAAGGGTTGGGCTAGGGTAAGACTTTGGCTATAAAAAATGAAGGGAAGTCAATGAAAAGTCCCCACAAGTCATGAAAACACGATTCAGTGTGTATGTTTAGCAAAGCCAGAATTTCAAAACATCCTGACTTCTCTGTGCTCATCCATTACACACACTCTTCGCTGGTTAATCCCTGTTTTTGTGTGTTTCTCGGTCGGTGTGTGAGGTCAGATGGAAATGCTTCCAAAGATAATCCCAAAATTCTGACATATTCAAACTGATGACTGCACTTCCTGTATGTCTGGGTGGGGGAGTGTGTGTGTTTGTCAGAGGGTAGGTCGGGATAATAAAGTGTCTCATATGCATGATGTTGCTTTTATTTTTTTCTTCTCACATTTGTTAGGGTCTAATTTCACACCTTTAATATTTTATATTTTTAAGAGTAGTGAACTAATAAACTGCTTCTTTCTGTGACCTTTATTTTGCCGAGTGGCTCTGTTTGTTTTTCCTCTTTCTTCTTCTTCCATTTTCCTTTCTTATGCATAATGTTCATTGAATTAGATTTACCACTGCTTAATCTAAACCCGCTGTCACCAACTCTCATCTGTATCCAGGAGGCTTTTAAATTAATCCTGCATTAATTGACGTTTCATCTCTGCTTTACTGCCTAAGTGTAGTCGACCTGAGCTCAGTGGTGCAACTTTCACCCTTCATTCTACCGCAGTTTTAATTTTCACTTTTCCTCCTGCAGCACTCCATCATTTTTACACACTTTTTATATTATCAGCCTGCCATCATATCTCACTACCCTCGCTGTCAGCTTCACAGCTCTATTTTTCACATCTCCCTTATGTTTAGCTGTAACATCTTTAATGTAGCAACTAACTAAATATTCATCTACTGATTTGAATTTTAAATGTAATTACAAGTTTGCCACCAAGAACTCAATCTCAGTCTTTTTCTCCTACCTTGAGCTTCAGAGTTTATCTAAATTTGTCCAATTACTGCCATAACAGGTGGTTTTGAGAACTATTTTCTTTTCCTGTAATCTCGTTTCTCTGCATTTCTGTTTCTTGAATGGCAGATTTTATGCCAGGTATAATTTTGGTAACACTTTATTTGAAGGGGGGTGAGTAAGACTGACATTACACCGTCATAAACATGACATAACACCTGTCATGAACATGAATAAGCCTTAATTAATATTTATGACTGTTGTCATAAAGCGTCATTCGGTAAAATATGACACTTTTAATACAAAGTTGACATTATTCAAAATGCCTTTGTTATGACAACTTGACATTAACCAAGAAATCATTACTGATATAAATTTGTTATAAAAGTATTACTGATTGCACTTTATGTTATTAAAGGTCAAGTTTAAACAGTAATGTTTTAAGTTTTATTACTTGTAAAATAATATCTGATATTTCCACATCAGATTCATAAACAGGTTTGGAAAAGCTGAAAAAGGATTGACTTTGGCTGTCCGTCCAGTCATGGATCTGTCACGATCATCGTGAAAACATTTCGTATTTAATCAGGATTTAATGAACAACACAGTGCATCTTTTTTGTGTGTGTGCAAAATCAACAAAGAGTCAGATGTTAAACTCTTTCCATACATTCCTTTATTTACATCCCTCTATCTTATTTTCCATCAAAAGAGTCAGACCTTATTTCACTGAAGCAGGAAATCTACAGTGGGCCATACAAACTTGAATTATGGAGACAGCATAGATACAACCAGAGTATTTTCACGGCATATTATCTTATTTGCCCTATGTTTGTGTTATGTTAGACATTTATTGACATTATTAAGGATATTTTGGTACAGAAACTTTTCAAACACTTATTTAAATAGAAATTCTTACAACTTCATAAGTGTTTTTGTTTTTCTCTCCACATCATATTTCTCCGTAACAATTTAAAGATGCTATGTGTCAGATTTTCTGATAACACATTATAATTAGCAAGGCTTCAGATAAACAGGTAATAATTTGGTTTAATCACGCCACATATTTCACATAGATTCACGTTAGTGTTAAATAAACACCAAACTCTCTGCTGATGATAAGTTATTGCTTGAACTATAAAGTACTACCAAAGGAGACAGATTTGTCAGCAACTCGAAGGGGAAACCTCCCACATAGCATCTTAACACTGGAAACACGTAAAGGATTGTAGTTATTATCTTCTAATTACACCAAGCTATTGATAATCAAAATTTGGGCATTTCTGTTTACACAGGTTGTCATTTGAAAACTTCTGATCCTAGCTTTTATTACCTGACATTCTTGTTCTTTCCGTTCTCATTTGCAGTCAGCTTCTCCTGTATTTGGACTTTATTAACACTGGATCTGAGATCAGGTATTCAAGCTTTAATAAAGGTTTAGACTTCCAGCTTTCATTCAAGAGATTTAACAAAAATGTGTTCAGTTTTCTAAGCATAAGCCGATGCAGCCTACAGAAAAGGACAAAAAGAGGAATACAACTTCAAAAAGAACGAAGAGCTTAGAATTTATGGGTTCAAAAGATTTTAACACAACTTACAAAAATAAAAGGGAAAATAAATCACAGATATCATATAATACATCAAGCCCGGAGAGCCAGTTGCTTTGGGGAAAGCTAACCCCCATGCAGAAATACTCAAATTATCTGATAATTACTGTAAAAATAAAGTGACTTTTATGCAATAATCATATCTATTTTTTTGCAAAGCCTAACTATGAAACTTAATCTTTTTCAAAACTTTTGGTAACTTATGTATTTATAAGCTTGATTTACAATTAAAATTGATTTAAAGAAGTTAACTACTGTTAGTTTTTTGCTAACATTGTTAGCGCATCATAGCTATGCTTTCTGCTGCTACATTAAAGAAACGTAGAAGTTTAAAACTAGCTTAGCTTTAAAAGTTGTGATCATTTGTGATCTTTTTAGTGATTTTAATGGAAGCATAAGTTTAATCTTCTCAAAAAATGTTGTCTGCCTTTGTTGATGTGAACCTTATATTTTCTGAGTTTCTTGATTTTAGATTTTGTTGTTGCATATTTAATAAACTTCTTCAGCAATAACTCTGCAATCAACAACATTAGTTATGGAAAACAGTTTATCTTTAAAATAATTACATGTATGTGAATACAGAACAACAAACTGTGGTATTTTTAAATAGAAGAAATCTATTAAAACTCTTGAAAGAAAGCTGGAAATAGTTTAGGCCTCTATTATCTTTATGTTGCTGCGATTAACAGTAGCAACATTTTTTAACTTTGTTTTTAGTTACAGATGGATAATAATCAATCATATAATCAGAGGGTTGGTGCTTTAATAAAAAACTGAAAAAACTCATTAAAATTCCCCAAAGAGAAACAAATGGAGAAAACTACAGCAGCAGCAACAAAAGAAGATGTAAAATAAAAAATAACTGTATATATGGCACGTGTACACAGCATATGTATTAATATGTGGCATGGACTGAACAAAGTATGTACAGATATTTTTTTGTTAAATGCATAGAAACTCCAAGATAAGAGGGTGTAAATAAATAAGAAGCTTAATTAGGGTGTTTTCGCTTTGAGCATAAAATAAATAAACTTTCATTCATAACAGGTGGACTGAACTACTTTTAAAAAAGAAGAAGAAGAAATGGCATCATGTTAAATCCCCCAAACAATTGACACAACAGAGTCATTAAAACCTTCTTGTTGTCTAAGTTATATCAAATCATGGCTTTTTATCACAGGTCTGCTCCATATAAACATCAATGGTTCTATCTCTTTTTAACAGCCATACAGATCAAAATACAGACTCGACAGAAAATACAGCTAAAACTACATAAATACATACAATGTATAAAAGACTCATCCATATTTTTCCTCAGTGACATTACTGCAGACTAAATCCCTTCCTGTTGAAGTATTTTTATGTGGTAAATGCCAGAAATAAGTTTTTTTTTTTATTACTTCAGAATCAGACGTTGACATGGATGCCACTTCAAAAACACAAATTTTGTTGTTCTTAAGGCACTTTGTAACTAATTTGTCTATATATCTCGGGGTAATGTTAATTTCTAAGACCATTTTTATCCAATCTCCAATTCACAAACAAATGTATAGAGATATTTCTTCAATATTTGCTGTACTAATACATCAACAGGCTAGTTTGTAATTAGCACAAATTAATCAGAAACGTCCTAAACTGTTTAAAGGCATAGCATAGTGTATGTAAACTTCTGACTTTAAAGAAAGTAGTAAAAGTTTTCTAAGCTATTCTCTCTCCCATTATTCTGGCATTTTCTAATAGAAATTATTTTGATAACCCTAACTGGCTTAAAATAAGGAAAGTTTGGTTTAATTTAGGGAAAAGGTTGTCTTTTTATACAGTGTATGTAAAAATCAGATGTCAACTGTATTTCTTTTGGTAAATTTTATAAAAACAGACAAATCAAGCAAAGCTTTCGAGGCGTCAAACCCATAATGTGACGTTTTTGTGAAAACATGATGTGTAGCAAAGGTAAACTGTGGAGTTATTGGACAACAACGGTGATTCCTGTGATGGAGAAGAGATATATGAAGACGACATTTCTGTAGGGGAACAGGCTCTATCATCTATTTATATTTTTTACAAACATTTAGATCATAAACATCTCAAACACCATAGATAATAATATTAACAAATCTTTAGCGTTTCTATCCATTCAATGTAAATGGAACCAGGCAGAGAGCTATGACTTTCAAGAAGTTTTCATCATAAGTGTCATAAGTGTAGTTTATTTTTATTTATTTTAGTGTTTCAACACAACGTAATCTTACTTTAATCACTTCACTGAAAATTTTATAATTCAATTTCAATACCATACTCTGTACTATTATATCTTTTCCTCGTCGCAGTTCCTTTTAAATATTTCTTTGTCGTCACACATAGCCTCTACATGGTCCCATTGTTCCCAAATAAAAAAAGAAACCTTATTAGAAAACACACACTTTTACAAATCATTCAGTTTCTTTTAGAATAGAGCAGAACAACACGGATACAAATAACGTCCAGTCACTCAGCAGCCAGTCAGTCAATGGATGCACTTAAAAGTGGATCAGAGATGGATCTTTCCACCTCCGCTCCTCTGTGACTCCGACACTTCTTTCCTTTGTGAACATGAAAAAGTGATCACATCCGTATCAGGGGACCCGAGCGGCAGGAATCCTTCTGAGTCCCGCTGATCCAAACCCAGACGTGCGTTGTTTGAGATAGAGGTCCAGGCAGAGACTGCTCCATAAATTAGATTTCTTTTTTTCCTCTGCGCTCTTACACACTGAATCTGAATTTTCCACGTCTCGCATCAGATTTTGCTTCGGTCATGTACAGCTCTGGAAAAAAAATTGTACTGAACCCCATTGAAAACCTCCTGGTTATTCCACCAAACATTGGTTTCTGAACTCTTCCTGAGGTAAAACATTAATATTGTTGTTTCTAAATAAACATGAACTTGTTTTCTTTGCATTATTTGAGGTCTGAAAGCTCTGCATCTTTTTAGTTATTTTCACCATTCCTCATTTTACTCAAACATGTCTATAAAAAGTAGAATCATAGAAACTGATCATTTTAAGTGGTCTCTTAATTTTTTTCCAGAGCTGTAATTACTCTCATTAACAAACCAATGGTAATATACTAAAACATTTTTTAAAAATCGAACTGGGAAACACCGACCCACAGAAAAACATCACACTAGGAAATTGCAAAATGAAAATTTCCGAGGACATCAATTTTTTTTTCTACACTAGCACCATACCAACGGCATGTACACAAAAAATCAGAAAGAATTGGTCGTGGTGGTGTTAGAAATGTTCTCAAGGCACTTATCTTAATCATTTCCTCTTGTCTTTCTCTCAGGGATACAATTCAGCATCTTTCTGTCGTTAAACCTCATGTACGAGTTCAGTAATGTACCTGTAAATTACATTCATCATAAGTGTAGTTTATTTTTATTTTTTAAAAATGAAAATGAACTACATGTCTGATTTCTTTTCTTCCGCCTTTTCTTTGTTGTTTTTTTGAGAAGTGGCATTTTTGTTGTCCGGTTTTCTTTTTCTCCGTACATTCTTAACTCGGTGTGTGTGGTGTTAGATGTTTCATTCAGTAATCTGCCGTTCTACGATCCCCTTCTCTTCTTTGAGTGTTTCACTCAAACACCAAAAACTTGATGTTTGCTAGTTTTCACTGTAGATCTCTCCATTCGTTCATCTGATCTGTCCCTTTGTCCATCCAGGGGAGATGCATGAGTAACGGGTTGCTCCGTCCCTACGCTCCTGTTGTCCACTGTTAGAATAATGTTCTCTCACTGTGGTCTTTCTGCGCCTCTCATCTGTCTACCGGTGTCTTGAGGACACATCAAAGCAGGTAATCATCATAAGATGGGCTTTGCAGAAGTTAACTCTGGTTTCCAGTTTGTTGGTCACCGTTTCCAGTGCCTCCAAATACTCTACTGAGTCCACGTCGTAGGGCTGCTGCAGTTCGACTGGAAAGAGGAGGAAGGAAGAATTATGTTTTTTATGTTGGCGGATTTGGTTGTTTGAGTAATTTATGTAACAATGACAACTTTTCATGCCAAATAATATTTATTACATTCAATATAACATTAGTGATGATTCATAAATGTACAATTATAATCATATAATAATTAAGCAGGGAGCTTTTAATAACCACTTGTCACATTTAAAACGGATGAAGAAAGTGAGTTCTGGTTCTTTTGCTGCGTGGTGGAAGAGGAAAACAACATTTAAAGCATCTCTTGTATTGTGTAATTAAAGTTTGGCTAAATAAAAGTTGATCATTCAAAGCATTAGTTATTATAATCATTCTTTTTAAAAAAAGCATAAAAGGGGAATTTCAACTGTATTTCTTAACCAAAAGCCAACTAAATGCTTTGTGAATAAAAATATTTGTGTATATGGAACAATTCACTGCTTGAACTATTTGTAGTTTAGTTAGGAATTTATAATGTAAACATCATATTGTAATAACATTTTCTCATTTTTCTGTCCATCTGAAAATGCAAAAGTATGACAACAAGTCTACCAAAATATTAATATTGTCCTCCATCTAAGCCAGGAGTTTCGACCTAATTTTGATGTTTACATCGAGATCATGAATGTAAACAAAGAGCCAGTTGTGGCAAAATGTATTGATAGAACTACCCATTAAAGTGTTAAAATATAAATAAATATGTATTTCTGCACTTCTTAAAGTTAAACATCTTTTCACATTAATGTAATTTGACAGCATGCAGATAAAAACTCCTGTGATTTGATTGGTAAAATAACATTTAAGTACACAACTGTTTTCTTGAAGGCTCTAAATAAGTGTTTTTCTAGAGGGCCACATAAAAAGCTATGGTGGGCTGGATTTCGGTCCCGGGACTTCAGTTTGACACATGTGACCCAAGTTAACAGCTTTTCTTGGGACTGAAACTTTTATTCAATGTTATTCCAACATAAAGTAGGAAACTTGAGCCTAAATCATGAAACTCCAACATAAAACTGTTGTTTTCAACAGTAAACAGAAAATATTAACAGATGTTATGCTGATAGAAAACTACTAATGAAGGTTCAGCAACAAAAGCTACCAGAGCTGCTTCTCTACCCAGAAATATTCTCTATTTCTAAAGTGTTTTTTGCAGAGGGTGTGTAGAGAAAATGAAGGAAGCAGTCTAGACTAAAATATGGCTAAACTATAAAGTTGAATAGTAAATGAGGCTAATAAATGTGCGTGATAAATGATTGGATTAATACATTCATTGCTGACAAATGAGCTCTTAACAGCCTCCTTTAACCAGCTGCCGACGTCTTATCTCCTCTCTCACACACATCATGTTCCCTGATGTGCTACACTTACACTCAGCTGTCCATTTGTGTGGCTCTAGCATCAAGTGCTGTTTGGTTTGCTCCAGTTCTTTCTTCAGACACTGGTACTTGGCTCTGACTTCACTGATTCGCTGCTGGCGGTGCTCCAACACACGCAGCCTGGCGCTGACAAACACACCCTCCTGTCACACACAAACAGAGAAAGTGCCAGCAGAGTGAAAGGGTTTTATTTACCTTTACATTTCCAGAGGAGCAACTTGCAAGGCACTTTCAGCAGGACCGTGTTTAACATTCACACGGCTGCACACATTCACCCCTCATCGATTCCCAGTTGGACCACAGTCGGGTATGTGGGACACAGAGCCGCTTCGCTGGACCAGTTGGGGGTTAAGTGGCTTTCTTAAGGCCGCTGCAGGGAAAATCTATCTTTCATGCTATTTTCTCCTCCTTCTTTTCCAAAGCTCACCACTCTTTCCCCCTTGAATACACAGAGACTTAACAATGGAAACCCAAAAACCGGCACTGTGCATATTTTTGCAATAATTTCCCAAGTTGCAGTCCGTTCCGCAAATCCCTCTTACATCAGGAAGACTCCACATTGCTTATGGTGTGTTGTGAATACTTCATATTGTAAAAAATAATTTCTTCTTTCTATCTCAGTGTTTTTTCCTCTCTTCCGATTCTCTTTTCAATGCAGAATATTACCAAGTGTTTTTGGCTTTTTTTTAGAGCAAATGTTTTTGTACACTTGAAATAAACATTTTACCTGATACAGGAGCTTGTTTCTCAATATTGATTAAAAATATTAAGGAATAAATATATAAATATTTCACTTATAGCAAAATGAAATAATCTGTCAGAGCCAGAGCTGCTTCTAAAAACAGTGCAAAAACCAGCTGTTTTTGGCATTAAGTTAATGTTTTTTTTGGAGTCGTCCTGATTATTAATTCACTTTGCCTTTACCTAGCAACCTTGGCCTGGGTCAACCCGTTACCTAGCAACACAAATGCAATTCGGGCACGTTTGGTCAGCTGGTTTTACTGCTGTATTCTCTATAAAATGGCTGAATTATTGTTGTTTGTGCAGAAGGCTCCACTTTTGCTTTTCAAAGAGTTTGCCATTTAGCCATTTTCACATGAAAGTGTAAACATTGAATGGCCAGCAGCAGCTGTTTTGGATTTAAAGTTATAAGAAACCTCAAAATAGGCAGAACTGAGCAGGATGAAGTCTCATTATCTAAGAATGATTTTGTGTGGAAAAAGGTAATAAACATGTTTCGTTTGGTTCATATCTTAACCTGTTTAAGGAAGCAAAATATGTCACCTTTAAGCTCTCTGTACCATCTTCTCAAATCTATAGTGAACCATACCTTGCTCCCTCCTTTGTCCCTTCTCTTCTGCAGTCGCTCCACATCGTCGATCTCGTACACTTTGATCTCAATGGTTTCTGTGGATGCAGCCACACCGCGGTGGTTTGAGGACACAGGAGGCCCCAGTGGGCCGTCCACCCAGCATGCACCTGGGCTGGAGGAGGAGGACGAGGAGGAGGTGATGGCTTGTTTGGAGGAGCGCTGAGAAGGTGACGAAGAAGAGGAGTCCAGGGTCAGAGCTGGGATCAGACGTCGCCGCTGGAGGCCTGTAAGAAGAGACAGGAGTGAGTATTTACAGGTGTAGAAAAACAATTTGATCGAACAAATATTTGTTTATTATACCTTTACAAAGAATCAAATACTTAAATAAATAACTCTATTCCTACCCAGCCGGGTTTTTTTTATTTAAAATGTATGTGATTATATTAATTTGCAATGCTAAAATTGATTTAAAAACCATTTTCTATCAAATAAGCTACAATTAAACCAATTTTTAAGTTAAATATATTTTTTTAAAGAGATGTATTTGGAAATGTATCTATAATATACCCATGTTTAGTATAGTTCTTCTAATCAAATCAAAATACAGGGAAAAGTCAAATTTAGCATCACCATGAAACCCAGCTGCTCATCCTGACAGGCTGCATTTGTTATTTCCCTGTTTGCTTCAACTGTATTCCACCCAAAATCATATTTTTCACTGAAATAATAAAAAATAAAGGAAGTAGTGGTTCTTAAAAACATTGGAAACATGTAATGTTCCTCCCACTTCCCAAGTCTACACTTTTCTGTGTAAATCTTATATGAAATACACATGAATTGAGGTTTGTGATTGTGAGGGACAAATTGCAAAAATAGCTATTGATTCTGTATTTTTGCAGAATATACATAGCAATCACTGGAGATGGGCAGTGATATGATGGGATTCATTTGGATTTTCATTTTAGAAATGTTATTCTATTTATTTCCCTAATCCAATGTGTTTGTTTTGTAATTTTGACAAATTCAGGCGAGGAGATTGTAACAAGGTTTTATTTTAACAATATTTTAAGTGTGAAGTTGGTCAAAATTAGTTTATTTATTATTTGAATGTATATTGTTTAGTCAGGAAATTGTTTTTTCAGACATTTATTGTCATGCTGCTCTTGACAGTTGGTGGTTACTATAGCAACCAGCTCCTCCTCCTTTTTCTGTTGCTGTTTGTTTACAAGTATTATATTTTCACATATATTTTAGACAAATTTAATAATGTATAGTGTTTCATAAGTAATTTTGCTACCTTTGGTGTGTTTTTAACCATTATCGTTATTAATGTTGCCTGTTTTAACTATGTTTAATTTTACAATTGCTAACTGCTCATTTTGAGCTATTATTCTGTAGTTTAGTGTTATTTATTATATTTTATTTAATGCATAGGGACAGAAGCTGCTGAACTGATGTTAACCACCAACTTGATTTCCTCTTTTCTTACAATATACAGTGAATCTGAGTGTATCTGTCCTGAAGTCGACCTACTGGACTCGAGACGAACAGAAGGGTTTCTCTGATATGCAGAGAAACTGAGGAGGGAAGGTGTCAGTCAAATATTGAGCAATAATTTGTCTGTATTTTGAGTTGTAGACTAAATATTATAATCACAGACTTTCCATTGAAAGCCTAAGAAAAGAAAGGAGAGATAAGATGCTAAGATAGAGGAAAGCAGTGGTTTTAATATGATTTTCCCGCTGGCTTTGGTCTCAGTTCAGCCCAAAGGTCAAGCAGAGACATTTGTATTTCATTAGGACGCAGGACGGAGGGTCAAGAAAATTGATTAAAAAAAAAAAAGGAATCCAATCAAATGGCAATCAGGCACAAAAAGAGATTGAGCTGGTGGTGGAATGAAAATGTCTTTTTTTATCATTTTACACAAAATTCACTTTCCTCCATCAAGGCAGTCCTTTGTGCGACACCCTGAAAGCACATTGACTCTTTTTGTAACAGAATCTGTTGGGGTTAAACCAAAATAAATCCAGATTTTATGCTGAATATTCGGAAGGTGAGACCGTACACACTGGGAATGAAAGGCTAATTCCAGTTTAAATCAATAATCAGTCTCGCAGCAGACAAGGCTGCCTCTTTCCAATCTGATTTCATGCACACAGCCACCCTAATGCTGAAGCAGAAGAGAGTCATTTGGCAGGTACATTAGCAAGCTCTTTGTGTTAGATTCTGGTGAATATATATTCATTACAGCCTACACCGCCACGTTCCCTTTTACCATTTCACAGATGGCTGGTCAGGGTCACCTTTCCTACCTGGCTCCTCCTTCAGACAGCTTTCTGCTCTTTTTGCTTGTCTGTTCACTTTTTCATGCCTGTTTTTTTTGGGTGTTTCTGTCATCATTATTAGTTTTTCTCATCTTCTTTGATATCCTTTGACTTTTTAGTGTGATTTGCAAGCTGAAATTGGCTGGAAATTTTTCTTTTCAGCTTATCTCCATTATAATTTCATTTGGCAGTGAGTTTGTGGTAATTTCTTGTCTTCTATTCAGTTTCTAATTATATCTTAATGGAAATTACCCATACAGGCAGCTCCCTTAATACCACAGGGTGGATGAAGGGTCACGAGATACTGATGAAACAAAGCTGGTCTGAATTCATTATTAACCAAAGTAATCCTACTACATTGGGAGTTTTTTGTGATGGTGATGTATTAGAGGTGACCTTGAACAGGTTAGGATAAGTCTGTTGTCTATCCAAAACATGTTCATTATATATTTTTGCACAAAATAATTCTTGGATAATAAGATTTTCATCTGGTTGGCTCAGGATGAGCTGTTTTAGGGAATCTTGTCTTTTTAAATCCAAATAAGCTGCTACTGGCCATGACCCCCAACTCAACATTTACACTCACACATGAAAATGGCTGCAAATAGATGCATACTATACAACCATACATCTTTGAAAAACAAAAGTAGAGCCTTCCACATAAAGAACAAAAATGCAGCAACTGGTTTCTGGATGGTAAGTCAACAACAAAGCTCTTCTTTTTTCCAGCAGCCATTGTACAGCACATACTGTACTATACCCAGCTGACCAAATGTACTGGAAATAGCTTATTTTATAAACATCAAAAAACAGTAACTTATTATCCTAAAAACAGCTGGGTGGTTCTCTTTAAGCATGTGGGCTGTTTTTAGAAGCAGATCAGGCCAAAACGGAAGAATAAAATTTACAAAATGTGAATTTTGGATAAAGATCCCTTTTAATAAATATGTGAAACTGCAACCTGAGTTGCTCCTGCTCTTCTTGCTGCTCTTGGAGCTCCGTCGGGAGGAGGTGGTGGCTGAGCTGTGCTCACTGAGTGAGTCTGGAGCCGAGGAAGTGCTTCCTGTGTTCTCACTACTGTCTCTTAGCATGCTCTCGTAACCACTGCTGCCTCCGCTGTGGTAAAACAGGGCAGTTTTCCCCATAGCTGGGGGCAGTTCTCCACTCAGTACACTGCTGTTGGAGACAAAGAAACAATCCAGTTAAGATAAAAAAATAAATACATATTTGGAAAATCAAGACTTGACTTCACTGTTCACTTTACCTGTTGTCACTTGCATGGCCGCTGCTGCAGCGGTGCGGTTTCCTCGGGGCTGTGATTTTGCTGTAAGGAGAGGGGAGTGTTTGCACCACAGCTGCCCTCTCCTCTCCCAGGTTATCGCCACATGCTCCACCTCCACTGAGAAAAACAAGTCAAGAAGCAAGATACAAAATAAAACATGAACAGATTAGTAACAGAAATATTTGTTTTGTTTATAGCAAGATGGAAAACAGTGTGACAGCAGCTTCAACAAAATGAAATAAAAACAAATTCACCTCACTGCTGCTGCAGGTCCTTTTTCCTCGGCTCGATCTGTGCTTCCTCCCTGGACGTGGCCCCTAGAGCGGGATCCTGCACTTCCCTGGAGGAGCTCTGAGATTCTGCTGTTGACTGCCCGCAGAGGCAGTTTGGCTGTTAGACTTCCCCCCCTACTGCGGCTCAGGGACTGGGTCGACCACGATCCAGGGGCAGATCCTTGCTGCTGCTGCTGAACGGGGGCCTGGACTGAGTTCTAGGGTTTATTCGTTAAAGAAAAGCAACATCACATCATCAGCTCAATGGTTCACATGTGAGTTGGTAGAGAAGTTGGATCCCTTTCTATTTTAGGGTGCATTCACACCAGCCCTGTTTAATCCGCTTTCTATTTTTAATTATTGTTTGTTAGCCTAGAAACCTGTTTGGGAGGTTTAGATGCACAATTGGACTAACTCTAGACCACATAAAAACCTCAGTCTTGGTTCGGTTGAAGTGAAATCTGACACGGTATGAATGCATATGTGAACGCCAAGCAAACCAGAAGCCACTCCAAAAGCAGGAAGTAAACTATAGCGCAGGGCATTCTGGGTAAATATGACCAAAACAAACCAGCAAGTCTAGCTAGAGAAATGCCTTGTGGTCTTTTTTGTTACTAAAAACAAAAGAGAAATCCTACAACTGCTAAAAAAATACTGTTGTTTCCTTCTTGGTGTAGCGCCCCCCACAGGCAAGGAGGGAAACAAGTTTCTCCAAAGACTTTGGTTTGTTTGACACAGTGCAGCGTGAAAGAAAACTGCAACAGCAGAAAATGTAACAAATGTTGTAATTTTGGTCCCCAAAAGAGCCGAGCCAACTGGACTGTCAGGTGTGAAAACACCCTTAGAGGCAGTTCCTTACCTTTCCATTCGGGGGGAGGCTGGAGCTGCGGCTGCTAGTCTGGGTTAAAGACTTGGTGGAGAAGCTCAGAGTCTTGGTGCTGGATGCAGAGAGACTCCTAGATTTAGGACCGCTGGTCATAAGCAATTTACTGACTGCCGAGATCTTTGACTGGCCACTGCTCTTGGCTGGTGACTGTGGAGCACTGTTTGGACTACTGCCTCCACTGAAACTGGGACTGCTGGGGTTCCCAATGGGCGACGATACTGAGCCGGTCCGGGTGATGCTGCGACCAGTGCGAGGCATGGTGGAGTCCCCTCTGACTCCTCCTGCCCCCCTAAGGCTCTCACCTCTCTCCAGGGAAAAGCAGTCATAGTGGTGGGAGCCACTGTGCGAGCCGTGGACTCTGCCAAGGGAGTTTGTTCGGTTGGCCAGTTGTTCTAACTTGGCACTGAAGAGTCTGCTACTGTCGATGCTGGAACCGCGCTGTCTGGTGATCCCTGAATTATCTGTAGAGCTGCTTAGTGATGACACACCATGAGTGGGTTGGGGGAGAGGACTGGCTGCCCTGTTTCTCTGGTCAAGGCTGGACTTTCGTACTGGTGGAAGAGGTGGGATTCCTCCCTTCTTGTGGGAGAACAATCCCTGTTTTCCTTTGGATCCTAAGCGTTCAAGTGTGGCACGGGGACTGCAGGGTGTTGAATTGGTGACTCCAAGGTTGCGGTACTCTGTTCCACTTTCTAAGCCATCGTGGTGGTTGAGTCGGTGCCAGCCGCGGGGAAGACTCGCTGTGCGGTGGATATCTGGGCTGCAGATACCAGTCAAACATTCCCCTTGGACAGCAACAGTGATCATCTCGCAACCGTCCACGACTCTCTTGAAGGAGTCTAGAGAGGAAACCACTTCACCGCCTGATCCAGAGCTACTGTGATCCCCACCTAAGGAGAGAGTTCACATGAAAATGAACTCAAAATAATAAAGAAATAATACAAGCTAAATATATTTTGCTTGAGGACAATATCTGCTTGTTTCTTACCGTCCTTGCAAAAGTCCCTTCCATGGCTCTTTAAAGGCTCTACTTCCCTTTTTTCTGGCTTCACTTCACAGATAAGTTCTCTAGGCCTTCCTTCCTCCATTCCACGTTTCAACCAAGGGTCTTCAAAGTTGATCTCACTGGAGATGGAGGCTAAAATTTCAGCTTTAGCTTTCCCTGTGTCTTTCATTAAAGCCGTCTTTATTGGGGAGGAGAAGATTGTGGGCTCATGTATAATCATGGGTTTGACAACCATGCAAGGGTGAACACTTATTGTAGTCTTGAAAGGGGAAACATTTCCAGGCCCAGGCAGAATCTGAATGTTAGTTTTCGCCATAGATGGTGGCAGTTTTCTCTGCCTGTCTCTGTTTGGAGTCCCTTTATCCGACGCCTTCTCTGACAGAACCAGCTCTCCTTCCAGACTGCCTCTTCTTGAGCTTCCCCCGCTCCCACATCCATCCAAAATCTCAACTTCAAAGCTTTGCCTGGCTTCAGAATCAGCCAGTGCCTCCCCTTGCTGACTCTGAGACTGGCTGAAGCTGTGCAGAGACTGATCTGCTTCGCTGCACATGCTGAGATCGCTCATCCAAGAGGACATGGGTGATCCGGAGTTTGACATCCCTGTGGCTAAAGTTTCGCCAGTCCGCAACTTGGCCATCGCCACCTGCAACAGTGAGCAACACAGTCAGGCATCCAGAAATCCAACATGCAGTGATAAATGCTTTAGTTTACTACAGTGTCTGTCAATAGTATTCACGTCTTTTAGGCTTTTGTTACACTGCAACTACAACTTCTTTGTATTTTATTGGGATTTTATGTCATACACACTCTGACAAAGTTATTTTTAAATGGAAGGAAATGTAAGTTTTACACAGACTGGAACTCTTACTCATTCTTCTTTCTAAGGTAAATCTGGTACATGACTTTTAGATGGAGTTTTATTTCAACAACTGCTTTCCTTTTGCCACTGCTCTCTAAAACACTCGGAGCTGTGAAGTAAACAGTAAACATTTGATCTTTGCAGCCCCTCCAGAGTTACTATGGATCTCTTGGCTGCTTTTCTGATTAAAGTTATCTTTGCCCTGTGTGAATTTTGGTAGCTTTGCAGTTTTGCTACATTGTTTCCATGTTCAGATGATGGATTGATGTTGAAATTACTGTTTTAGAAGCTGGTTTACTTCTCCTCAGATCATTTCTGGAACCAATTGGCTAAAGTCATTGGTAAAAAATTAGAATACCACATATTTATTGCCTTTGACTTCAGTATTATGCACTACCTTGTGCTGGTCTATCCTGAAAAATGCTAATGATATACACTTTAGGTTGTTGTGACCAAACAACATTGTTTGCTTTAAATGCTTTAAAAGTTGAAGGATAACATGTGAATAGTTTTGCAAAGCACTGTAAGTCTGCTTCAGCCCTCGCCAAAATAAAAAGCCAAACAGTCCCACCAACCTCTGCCATTGCCACCACATCCTTAACCCCTGTGTTTGCTGCAATTCCTGAAGACAGGTGGTAACTTTCCATTGCTCCATCTAAAGCAGCGTCACCGCTAATGCCGATGGGTTGAGGTTCTAAAGCGAAGGCAGCTTCAGAGCCACAGTCACTGTTAAAGCTGATGATGCTCACTGGACGACAGACCAAGCTCCGGTCTTCAACAAGACCTGTAGCAACAATGTCCTCTTCATCTCTGCAGGCCGTGGTGTAAACTACATCATCCTCCCCAGGGAGAAGAATCCCACTTCCTCCTACAGATGCTGCTGCAGCTAAGGTTTTGGAAGGAAGAGAAAAACTTAATGTTTCAAGCATATCCATCAGTCACTGGTGTCTAATGTTCATGTGGTATATGTCATTACCATCTTTATGTGTGTCCAGAGGTATCGGTGGGACGTCGTCATCGCAGAGTGTCTCAGCTGAACCCAGGCTGGCAGAGAGGGATGCGGTTGGCTCTCGGACTTGTGGGCTCATCCCTGCAGGAGAAGTCCTGGACAGCAGCGACTCTGTGGAGGAGCGGCCACTGTCTGCAGCCAAACTGTCTGCAGAGTCACAGGAGCACAGTTAGCATTGAAATTAAATCTGTTTTCCAAGTTCGGAAAGCATACATTGAAGTATTTGGGAAATCTGCTACATTTATCTGTTATAAGCTACTATTCAGAGATGGGTAGAGTACCCAAAAATTGGGCTCAAGTAGGAGTAGCACTACTTAAACATATTGTTATGTAAAAGTAAAAGTAGCTGTCTAAGAAATTACTAAAGAGTAAGAAAATGTCTGTGCCTCTATTAGATTCTGCACAGACATGTTAAAAAAATTGCTACATCTCAGTCTAAACAGCATTACATTGCTTTGCTCTTCTGCATTTTTCTTTTTCCTACTTTGAAGTGGCCAGGAAGAGATATTAATATGTTGCTTTGCTTATTTTTATGTTTTGTTCTGTAAAGTTATCCTTAAAATAAAGTACTGCAAAAAGAGCAAGAAAGTATTTGGTAAAAAGGCTACTCAAATACTGGAAAACTGGTCGAAACATGAATTACTGAATATTTAAAAATTCAGTCAAAATACTTTTTTCTTAATAAAATTCTTTCATTATAAAACTTTAGCAGAAACTGCAGGTGTGTGTCTGTGTCTGGTGAATTTTTGGTTAAATTAAGTTTGTTTTTCACTACTTGACGTTGCTCAGTGGTATCCAGAAATTTTACTCAAGTAATTGTAGTGATACTTCAAAGTAAAGTTACATAAGTAAACATAATTAATTACTACCCAATTCAGCCACTACTTATATGTAATGTGCTTTAAGCTTGAATAAAAAGAAAATGGAAAAGATTTTGGGTATATCTCATACTCATGATTAAAATGCAATAAATTTATCTCACAGTGACATATTATCATCAGGTAATTTTCAAATGTTTAAGGATATATATATATATATATATATATATATATATA